>NW_022440309.1:0-7369 GCF_009761245.1 Sapajus apella
TAATTTTTGTATTTTTAGTAGAGATGGGGTTTCACCATGTTGGCCAGGCTGGTCTCAAACTCCTGACCTCGTGATCCACCTGCCTTGGCCTCCCAAAGTGCTGGGATTACAGGCGTGAGCTACTGCGCCCGGCCGGTGAGAGATATCACTTTCTTAATTTCCTAGAAATCAATTTAATTTCTACTTTAAGGCCCCCACCTGGCAGGATAATTCATGTCAGTCATTGCTGAGGTTTCATTTCTCTTCCCCACCCAGGCAATCTCAGACACAATAGTTCTAAGAAGACAAAGATGTGGCCAGAGAAAGTCCTTCCAAGTACAGCAGTCAACCTAGTCTACTCTATTGGGCAAGACAGACATGAGGTCACCTCCCATTATACCCTAGATGACAACATAATATAAACATGCACTATGAGTCCTAGGAACTGAGACAAGGAAGCTACAAACTCAACCAGAGCTCCTTGAGAAAGATTGACTCACCTAGGAGGAGAACTCTAAGCCATGACCCCAAGAAAGACAAGAATTTTGCATCATAGAGAAGAGGAAAAGCTTTCCGGAAAGATGTCACAGTGGAATGAAAGGGCCAGGTCATTCTGGGAATGAGTGCCCCGAGGCTGACACTCATTTGGGTGTGGGGAAGGGAGGGGTAAGAGGAAAGTTTAGAAAAAAGAACAAAGGCTGGTCGGGTAGCTCACGCCTGTAATCCCAGCACTTTGGGAGGCAGAGATGGGTGGATCATGAGGTCAGGAGTTCAAGACCAGCCTGGCCAACATGGTGAAACCCTGTCTCCACTAAAAATACAAAAATTAGCCGGGAGTGGTGGCCCACTCCTATAATCCCAGCACTTTGGGAGACCAAGGCAGGTGGATCATTTGAGGTCAGGAGTTTAAGACCAACATAGCAAAACCCCGTCTGTATTAAAAATACAAAAAGTAGCTGGATGTGGTGGTGGCCATTTGTAATCCCAGCTACTCAGGAGGCTGAGGTGGAAGAATTGCTTGAACCAGGAGGCAGAGGCTGCAATGAGCCCAGATCATGTGGCTGCACTCCAGCGTGGGTGACAAAGTGAGACCCTATCTCAAAAAAAAAAAAGGGAAAAAATCCCCAAGGAAGACTTAATCATAATAATGTGGACTGTGGACTATGATGGGTTTCTCTCTCTCTCTCTCTCTCTCTCTCTCTCTCTTGCTAGGGTGGAGGCATGTATAATAAATAACCCTATTTTTTTGTCTCCTCAACTTTGGAACCAACTAAGAAATAAGACTTAGGAAACAAGTGAACACTTGAATGTCAACTTTATGGCAGATTAAAGCTGGATTGGAGGATGTAGTACAAATGAGCAGCCCCCATGGACTTCCTATCACATTCCTGTCACAGTGAATGTAGACACACCATTTAGTCAGTCACAGGAGTACCAGATAAGCTCAGCCCTGTGAGCAGCCCAGAATATACCTTCAGGCAGGTCCTAAGGAGAGCACCTGGTGAGGCTTCAGAGGAGAACATGCTCAACTTCTCCCTGGAAACCTTCACACCAGAAGGTGGATTGGTTTCATGCTCTGCCTCCCGCAATGGTCTTGAAATATAAAGGAGTGGCCGGGCGCGGTGGCTCATGCCTGTAATCCTAGCACTTTGGGAGGCCAAGGTGGGTGGATCACCTGAGGTCAGGAGTTCAAGACCAGCCTGGCCATCATGGTGAAACCCCATCTTTAAAAAAAAAAAAAAAGAAAGAAATATAAAGGAGTGCCTCTGACATGGGACCCATGGGAATTAATGTTTCCTGGTGACATTTTAGCTAAAATATTGGGTGGAGAAAATATTACCAGATGGGAACCATTCTTCTCGCCAGGAGAGTCAGGCCAGAGAGACTCCACGGATGTGGCTCCATGGAGACCCCTTCACATGGAGGCAAGAAGTAGGGGATGGAGTTTCCATTTCACAGCCCACAACCACCCTGTTAAATACACACTCTGAATGAAGAGCGCCCCCCCGCCCCCAACAAACAGGCTTTGTGTGAGCAACATGGCTGTTTATTCACCCGGGTTCAGGTGGACTGAGTCCAAAGAGAGTCAGTGGAGGGCGGTCGGTTAGGAGTTGGTTTTACAGGTTTGGGGTAAGCAGTGGAAAGTTACAGGAGTTATAGTTTAGGGCGGTATTTGCAAGCTGGGAGGGGGTCAAAGGTCTGGAATCATGAGGTTGACCAAGATCCATTACAAAGTCCAATGGTCTTGTCAATTGAGGCCAGAATAAGAAACAATAGAAGAATGTCTCAAGTTAGTTAGGCACTGCAGGGGTTGATAGTTGTTCTGCTTTCCAGTTACTTCAGGTTTTCTAATTCTGGAAGGCCCTCCAGGGATGTACGGGTCACATGCGGGTCTCGGGGGTCCATAGCGTCAATGGCGCCATCAGTCAGCCTAAACGACCTTACACACCCTGTGGGCACTCTCATTGTTGTTGCTTTCTGAAATAAAGAACTACCTCTCATCTGTGTAGAAATCAAACTTCTTAGAGTACTTTCACATCCATAAAACAAGAGCATAGAAAGAAAGTAGAAAAGTTTCCTAAAATCACCTAAGCCTATTCCTCCTTTAAATGATGATAAAATTCGGGCTGACAGTGTGAAGAGACCAGCCGAGGTGGATCACCCGAGGTCAGGAATTTAAGACCAGCCTGGCCAACATGGTGATGGATGCCTGTAATCCCAGCTACTCGGGAGGCCGAGGCAGGAGATTCGTTTGAACCCGGGAGGCAGAGGTTGCAGTGAGCCAAGATCTTGCCACTGCACTCCAGCCTGGGAAGTGCGAAGCTCTGTCTCAAAAAAAAAAAAAAAGAGACCAGCCAAAAGCCACACAATTAGTGGTCACGTGTCTCCCAGCACAACTGAAAGTCACAAGATCTTTGGCTTTAGATGTCCAGCCCAAAACCTTCCTCCATCTTTGTATTCTCTTCTCTGCAGCAGTTATACTGAAAATCAGCACAAGTGTTGGAAAAGAGGGAATGGAAGGAAAAGAGCTCGTGAGCGCTGCTGCCTGCTCTGGGTGGACTCAAGACGCTTGGCCTATGACATGCGTTTGTTTAATTTTGCATTGCCAGTATTCAGCAGAGTGGCTGAGAGAGAGTGCTACAGTACGTCTCCGTTCCCACGAACCGTGTGAATCCTTGCTGAAGAGCCAGAAAACTGGAGATAGGAAACGTTTTTTCAGAAATGGGTGAAGAAGGATTCTTTAGATAACAGAGCAATGAACTTGTGTTGCTCGGAGGCCTCTGCTGGGCCTGTGCTCTGTCTGGCGCCTCTCCCCATTCTCCAGGCATCTTTAAAGGTCATCTTGGGCTCTTTCCTCTCCTTCATCCCTGTATCGAATTTGTTTCCAAGTTCTCTCATATCGCCTTCTTTTCCATCTCTGTTGCCACATCCTGGCCTAGCTGCTTATCACTTTGCGCCAGCCTGGCCTCCTGTGTTGGGGCAGGGCTGGGCACCGAGGCCTAGGAGGCAGTTAGGAGGCTGTCTCCCCGCCTCAGACTGCAGCTGACACCTGCTCTTGTCTCCCCTCCCCCTCCACAGGCTGTGGCTTCCTCCTTATGGCTCCCCTCCCCTCCGGTGCATCACCAGCCTCCTCCCAGCCAGCCCCCAGCTCTCACCGGGCCAGGCACTCCCCCCACTTCCAGGCTGCCTCCACTCCCTCACCCGCTCCCTCCCCTCCCCCAGCCCCTTCCTCAGGTTTCAATTAACTAGCTGCCCATAGATTACAGCAAATTTATTCTCCCTGAAATAGAAGTGACCCATAACAAGGCTTAATGAGATCATCCCCCAAGGAATTTAATAAGGGACAATCCCTTTAGCCAGTCAGATGAGCGTGTCAGCTGTGTATGAGGGAGTATTAGGGGGAGGGAACGCAGACAGTGGGTGCCCCAACTCTAGGGTGTGTTGGTGGTCTGGGCCCCTGGGACAGGCGGCAGTGGGTGTGGGAAGCAGAGACCTGGCAGATCAGCTGGGTGGACAGCACAGAAGCACAAGCTCACCTACTTCAGAAGTGTGCCAAGAGCTAGCAGGAAACCTGATGCCCTTCCTGACTCAGCTTCCCACGAGCTCCCCAGAGCAGTCCTGGAGGTCACAGGCCCAAGAGTTTTAGGTGTCATGAGAGGAAGATTGCAGAGTGGACCCTTTGCCCCGCTACTAAATTAACAGAGGTGGGGATGGATGCCCGCCATGGTTGCGCTTCCCTTACAGAGAGGGGGAAAGAGGATGTTTGTTTTTCCTGCTCTTGAAAGCTGATTGCCCCTGCAGCCAGGCGTGGTGCCAGTTGTGGTCAGCGTCCAGCCTGGCAGATGGGTCATCGAGGACTCAGGATGAGTCCTCAGCTGTCTGCATTTTGCAGCAGCCAGCACAACAACACACCTCCTTGGCACCCACAGCCCCCTACATTAGAGCACCAGCCGCTCACCCATTAGAGAACGATTCTTCCTTCTCATAACAGTGCAGCACTCAGCATCTGTGCCTGCAGAGTCTCCAAAAGAGCCTGAGAGGCCCTGAGGTGTGACCCGGTTCTACTACTTCCCTAACTGACAGATGAGCAACTGGGACTCAGGGAGGTTAAGAGACTTCCCTAATGTACTGGTTTTCTGTGTTGCCCACAAATCATCCAAAAGTGATCGTCACAGAGCAGATTAAAATAACACGTATTTAGCATCATTTCTATGGGTCAGGAACCTGAGCTCAGCTTAGCGGCCTCCTCTGCTCCAGGGTTTCCCAGGGGTGAAATCAAGATGTCAGCGGAGGCTGGAGTCTCATCAGAGGCTCAAGTGGAGAAAAACCTGCTTCTTGGCTCCCTCGGGCTGTTGGCAGGATCCATCTTCTTGCAGCTATAGGACCGAATGTCCATTTTCTTGCTGATGGTCAGCCTGATGCTCTTGAAAATAAACGCTGCCCACTCTACTTTGCCAAGTGGCTCTCTCAATAGGTCTTCTCATAGCAGGTCAGCTTCTTCAAAGCCAATAACTGAGTCTCCAACCTCAGGGAGGGCCCAGTCCTTCAAAGCCTTTTAAGGCTTTTACCAGAGTCAGGCCCACCTAGGATGATCTCCGGCTTGATGAAATAAAATCAACAGGACCAGGCACGGTGGCTCACAACTGTAATCCCAGCACTTTGAGAGGCCAAGGTGGGCAGATCACCTGAGGTTGGGAGTTCAAGGCCAGCCTGAGAAACTTGGAGAAACCCCCGTCTCTACTAAAAATACAAAACTGGCTGGGCATAGTGGCTAACGCCTGTAATCCAAGCACTTTGGAGGCCAACGCGGGTGGATCACCTGAGGTCAGGAGTTCAAGATCAGCCTGATCAACATGGTGAAACCCTGTCTTTAAAAAAAAAAATAAAAAAATGAAAATAAAAATAAAAATACAAAATTAGCCAGGCTTGGTAGCGCATGCCTGTAATCCCAGCTATTCAGGAGGCTGAGGCAGGAGAATCGCATGAACCTGGGAGGCGGAGGTTGCAGTGAGCCGAGATTGTGCCACTGCACTCCAGCCTGGGCAACAAGAGTGAGACTCCATCTCAAAAAAAAAAAAGGCCGGGTGTGGTGGCCCACGCCTGTAATCCAAGCACTTTGGAGGCCAAGGCAGGCAGATAACCTGAGGTCGGGAGTTCAAGACCAGCCTGACCAACATGATGAAACCCCGTCTAAAAAAAAAAAAAAAACAAGAAGAAGAAAGAAAGAAAGAAAGAAAATCAGCCGGGCATGGTGGCTCACACCTGTAATCCCAGCACTTTGGGAGGCAGAGGTAGGTAGATCACAGAGGCGGGTGGATTATGAGGTCAGAGTTCAAGACCAGCCCGGCTAACATGGTGAAACCCCATCTCTACTAAAAATCCAAAAACTAGCCAGACATGGTGGCTGGCACCTGTAGTCCCAGCTACTCAGGAGGCTGAGGCAGGGAATTGCTTGAACCTGGGAGGCGGAGGTTGAAGTGAGCCAAGATCACGCCACTGCACTCCAGCTTGGGCAGAGCAAGACTTTGTATCAAAAAAGAAAAAGAAAAAAGAAAAATCAACGGATTTGATACCCTTGTTACATCTTCCAAATCTCTTTACCTTTGCCATATTTTGTTTGTGAGAATCAAGACACACAAAGTTTGAATGTGTCCCACCCACAGTCAAAGGGAGGGGATTATATCCCAGCTACTCAGGAGGCTGAGGCAGGGAATTGCTTGAACCTGGGAGGCGGAGGTTGCAGTGAGCCAAGATCGTGCTACTGCACTCCCGCCTGAGCGACAGAGCAAGACTCTGTCTTGAATAAATAAATAAATAACATGAACAGCACAAGATAGGGAATTTGAGGGCCACTCTAAGTTCTGTCTACTACATCCAGTGTCACACAGCTAGGTAATAACAGAGACAAGATATAGAACCTAGATTTCCTACGGTTCCCTGGGGCCAGTTACGTTTCAGAATGAAGATTGTTCCAGAATTCAGACAGGTGATCGGGTGCTTACACCATAAACATAATACCCCCAGTGGCGCCTGGAGGAACACCCAGGAATCGCATGCCTTAAAGTTCTGCAGCAGACCAAAGTGAGCGTTCAGGTGAGGTTTTGCTGCCAAATGAAATCAGGTCAAATCAGGTTTTGCCAAATGAATTATGAAAAACTTTGGGTTTTGGAGCTTTGGGGGCTTTGGAAATTCCAGTAAGGGATTGTGAGCCAATAATTGACACTTATTGAGCTCTGACTATATGCCAGACTTGGGCTAAGGATATGCATTGTCACGGCCCTGTGGAAGAAGCAGATTTCTGAGAATTTTTTTTTTTCTTTTAAGACGGAGTCTCACTCTGTCACCCAGGCTAGAGGGCAATGGCACGATCTCAGCGCACTGCAACCTCTGCTTCCCAGGTCCAAGCAATTCTTCTGCCTCAGCCTCCTGAATTGCTGGAATTACCAGCATGTGCCCCCATGCCTGGCTAATTTTTGTATTTTTAGTAGAGAAAAGGTTTCACCATATTGGCCAGGCTGGTCTCTAACTCCTGACTTTGTGATCCGCCCGCCTTGGCCTCCCAAAGTGCTAGGATTACAGCCGTGAGCCACCGTGCCTGGCAAGAAGCAGATTTTTGAGAATTTTTTTTTTTTTAAGATGGAGTCTCTGGCCGGGGGCGGTGGCTCAAGCCTGTAATCCCAGCACTTCGGGAGGCCGAGGTGGGCAGATCACGAGGTCAAGAGATCGAGACCATCCTGGCCAACATGGTGAAACCCCGTCTCCACTTTTAAAAATACAAAAAAAAATAGCTGGGCGTGGTGGCGTGCGCCTGTAGTCCCAGCTACTCGGGAGGCTGAGGCAGGAGAATTGCTTGAACCCAGGAGGCGGAGGTTGCAGTGAGCCGAGATTG
>NW_022440310.1:0-7368 GCF_009761245.1 Sapajus apella
AAAATAGTTTTGCTCTGGTTCTGGCTCTAGGCCAGCACAATATCACATTCCTCCCTGTTCTTTTAACATGTATTAAATCTTTAATAGGTTTCCTCTTTTTTGACACAAGGGCCCATAGTTGGATCTCAGAACCATTAATTTGACCGAATCTATTTCTTCCTGGATAAATTTGAGGAGCATGTTTAAAAGGCATGGTCCAAATGTTAATCCTAGGACCATTAGCACCAAGGGTCCTGCTAATCCAGTGAGCAGGAATGTTAGCCAGGGGTTTACGGGAGGGTCTCGGGTGAGAAAAATGAAAGAGTTTCTGTTTGCAGTATATCATGTTATAGTGGAGATAGTTCCACAACCCCAATGGGGGCAAAAGAATTCATTTAAGTCTCCACAGTTTCATCTTTTTGGTGGGGTGGATCCTGGGCACAGATATAGCCCCATGGTCTGGAGTTGTCGCTCTGCCCCTAAACTGCCACACCCAGCTATACCTCCACTTGCCCTGAAATTTAAGTGGGGGCCCAGGAGGGCACAGAGGTCCAGGGAGAAGGTAATGGGGGTCTCCGGAGAGTACTCCAGGGTTAGGTTGACTAGGGTGGATCCCTTTCCGGTTAAGGAACTAACATATGCTCCAGTGGAGCCCTCAGTGATGACCCATCGATAGTAGGTGGGTGCCAAGGAGGGTCCCTTTGGAGGGTGGTTGCAGGAATCAGGGAGATTAGGATAATGACTGAGAATGGCACAATAGTCTTAGCTTTAGGGGGTCCGTTGAGGATGGAACCGCTTCCCATCCTGCACCTGGGGGGGCAGTCTTGACGTGTGAGTGGTGAATCCAGGCAGTTAGTCCGTCCACCTTGATTGCCGTGGGGGTGACCAGGATTACAGTGTAGGGTCCTTTCCAGCGAGGAATTAGGCCGGAGGCAGTGACTCTTTTCATCAGGACTTCGTCCCCTGGCTGGAAGGGGTGTACGGGCTGGTCAGTGAAATCCACTGGGGTAGGTCGAGTTCCCCTGATGAGCGAGTGCACCTGGGACTGAACAGACTGGAGTGCCTGCAAGGACTTAAGGAGTGTATGGTTATGTACTCCAGCATGTATGGCGTTCGCAAGTCTGGGGAGTAAGGGAGGGGGCCTTCCAAACATAATTTTAAAAGGAGTAAAGCTTTTTTATAGGGAGTACATGGGGTACGGAGGAGAACAAAAGGAAGCAGGCTGACCCAGTTTTCACCGGTTTCCAGAATGAATTTTGTCAAAGTTTCCTTTATGGTCCGGTTCATCCTTTCAACCTGCCCTGAACTCTGGGGGCGATGGCACAGTGCAGTTTCCAGGATATGCCCAGGGCCTTTGCCAGGCCCTGTGAAACGTGAGCTGTAAATGCAGGGCCATTATCTGATCCCAGTGTCAGGGGCAAGCCGAACTGAGGAACCAGGTCCTGTAACAATTTTTTCGCTACTACCAGTGCGGTTTCTGACCTAGTAGGAAAAGCCTCGACCCATCCAGAGAAAGTGTCTACAAACACAAGGACGCACTTACAGCCGCACGCTGGGGGCTTTATTTCAGTAAAATCTACCTCCCAGTGTTCCCCTGGGCTAGTACCCCTGAGTCTTATCCCTGCCTGACTAGGCCTACTGCCTCCCGGATTTACCCTGGCACAAACTTCACAACGAGTAGTAGTTTCCCTAACAATCTCATGTAAGTGTGGAATGTAATATCTGGCCCTCAGCAGCTCGGTGAGTTTTGTTTGTCCTAAGTGAGTGGCCTGGTGTGTGTCCTTAACTAGAGCCTGTCCTAGAGCCTCGGGGAGCACAATGCTTGTGTCCGGTAGAATCCACCATCCTGTGGAACCTTGCTGTCCTCCCTGTTCTTTGGCAAAGTTTTCTTCCTCAGGCAAATACGTTGGGGTAGGAGGCAGGGTTGGGGCCGGCAGAGTCACAAGAAGAGTCAGAGGTTTTACTGGCCCCAAGGCTGCCTGTCTGGCCTGTAGGTCAGCCGCCCTATTTCCCCTCGCCTCGGGAGCATCTCCCTTCTGGTGTCCTTTGCAGTGCATCAATGCCACTGCCTTAGGCTTCCATATAGCTTCTAGTAGAGCTCGGATTTCCTCTTTGTTTTTGATGATTTTTCCCTTTGAGGTAAGCAACCCTCTTTCTTTATAAATGGCACCATGCACATGGGCCGTGGCAAAAGCATACCGGCTATCCGTGTAGATGTTAACAGTTTTTCCCTCCGCCCAGTCCAAGACCTTTATTAAAGCTATAAGTTCAGCCTTTTGGGCTGAGGTTTCATGTGGAAGAGCCTGGGCCCAGATAACCTGCTCTAGAGTGACCACAGCTGCCCCAGCGTACCTGACTCCGTCGACCATGAAACTGCTGCCATCTGCATACAGTACCTCCTCTAGGTTCCGCAGGGGGACATCGGTGAGATCCTGTCGTGCAGCATGGAGGACATCTATTATCTGTTGGCAGTCATATATGGGCTTCCCTGGCTTGCTGTCGGGTAGCCGTGTGGCGGGGTTTAAAACTGTGGTTTTTGAAAATTTTATGCGGGGCTGGTCCAAAAGTAAGGCCTGATATTGAACTATGCGGGCATTAGACATCCATTTTCCCGGAGCCCCATGGAGTAGTGACTCCACCGCATGGGGTGCCACTAAGTTCAACTCTTGCCCCACAGTCAGTTTGTCTGCCTCTTTGACTAACAGGGCCGTAGCTGCCACCGACCTCAAACAAGCTGGCCACCCAGAGGCTATGGGATCAAGTCTTTTTGAAAGGTAGGCAACTGGCCGGGACCAGAGTCCCAATGTCCGGGTGAGCACCGCCTTAGCGACTCCCTGTTTTTCATGCACAAACAACTGGAAACGTTTAGAGATGACTGGCAAGGCCAAGGCTGGGGCTGCAGTCAGGGCAATCTTGAGCTTGTCAAAAGTCTGTTGCTCCAACTCTGTTCATATTAAGGGCTGATTTCCTCCAGCGCAAGCATACAGGGGCTTGGCTATCTCAGCAAATAATGGTGTTCTGGGTCCAAGAGACTTAGGAGGGTGTACGGATTTGGAAGTGTAGGATGAACAGTTTCTACCCGTTTATTTACCTCCCTCAAGTCCTGCACAGGCCGATAGTCCTGTGTGCCTGGTTTTAGCACGGGGAGCAAGGGGGTGTTCCAGGGAGACTTACAGGTAGTGAGGATTCCTCCCTTCAGGAGTCTGGTGGTGTGCGGAGCAATTCCTCGCCTGGCTTCCCGGCTCATAGGGTATTGCTTCACCTGGACTGCAGTTGCCGTTGCTAATAGCTGGACCACTACTGGGGTGCGGTGACTTGCCAACCCTGGGGGACTTGTTTCAACCCATACTCCGGGTACACTCTCTTGAAATTTGCGGAGGAAGTCTGGTGCAGGTGGTTGATCTGCCTCCGAGGATAAAGCTTCCTGCAAGAGATACTCGTCTGACAGAGCACAGGTGATGAGGATCTGAGCAAGTCCTGTCACAGGAGTGGATATGGACACTCAGGGAATGAGTGACAGTGCCATTTCCCAGATCAACGAATCGATTTGTGGTCCAGGGGCTAGCTGTGGTTTTTCCTGGAGTGCTGCTATCACTGCCTTACTAACTCTCTTATTTTGCTTGGCCTCTAAGGTGTCTTTATTGTTAAAGAATTTATTTTGGCAATTTTTAACAACTGAGTTAAATTCATTCTCTGGAACCTCTCTAATTTTTGCAAGTTTTTTGATGTCTGGGGCAGACTGGGAAACAAAAGCCAGATTGATGGCCCGCTGATTCTCCAGGCCTCAGGGTAACAGGCGTCCAGTAAGCGCTCAAGGAAAGCAGCTAGCAACTCCTGTGGACCCTGAGTTACAGTTCCTACCTCGGAGAGTTTACTGGGCTTGTGGGCCACTCCCCTAACCCCTTCTATAAGATACCGGTGAAAAGTGTTCAGAGCCTGGTGACCCCCCTAAGGTGTTGAGGTCCCATTGGGGTCAGGTAGAGGGAAAAAAATCTTTTTCCTCACCCTGGACCTATGAAGACTTTCAGGGCTTTCTGTCTAATTTTGTCTTTTTTTTTCTGTGATGAACAGAATTAGTAATAATTGTTGGCAGTTTTCCCAAGTGGGGCGATGCGTCTGGAATACAGATTTTAAGAGTCCTGTCAAAGCCTGGGGCTTCTCAGAGAAGGGGGATGTTGAGTTTCATTGTAAAACCTTGGCAACGTCACCGCCTTAATTTCCCCCGGCCTCCCAGCACTACCCCCTCCCAGGGAACTTTCCATCTCGGCAGGTACCTAGCCCTCCCCCTCTGGCCTTCTTAGCAGTTCTCCAGTACTACCCCCTCCGGGAACTCTTAGCAGTTCCCCAGCACTTCCCTCCTGCACAGCCCCTCACACTGGATGCATCTCTGCCGGCTTGCAGGCCATAGAAATCCCCTTTGCCATGCCATGGGTGCTGCCAATTTTGGGTTTAGCCCGGCAGCTTTCCCTTGCCCTTAAAGCTCGTGCCTGCACTTGGTGTTTTGGCCCTCTTTTTGATTTTTATCACCTTCCAGTTATATAAGTTACTTGACAAGAAGGGGATGTGAACAAAGAATGGGCGACCCCAATTGTCTTCTGTTGAGGGTGCCTCTTGGAAAGGGAGGACTGCCGGTGGGTGCGGGGGCCCCACTACGGGTGTGCAGGGGGGACAAGGTTTGGTTAATAGTACTGTCGAGGGGGGTGCTGAGGCGCTGGTTTAGAGGGCCTTGAGTAGGGTGGAAGTAGTTCCTGATCCTCCGCTGGGGTGGGGAGAATGGTTGGCTCAGAAGGGACTTTCTTTTGGGCTGGCTAATGTGACCTGAAGTCTAGCCTGTTTTATGCAGCACTTTAGCCATGGGGGAGGCCATTGGACTAAACCCAACCATTGGTCGATGTATGGAAACTGCTCAGGGTATCCAGGAGTTTTTGCAACCATTTTCCATACAGCCTGGATAATTTTTGGGTCATAGGTCCCAGTATTTGGCCACCTAATTCCAAAAGACGGCCATTCAAGTTCACACAAAAAGCGGAGTTTTCCACACCTTAACGACTATGCTAACAAGTCACTTTTGTTACAAAGAGTTAGAAAGCTTTTTTTAAAGCCAGATTCTGGATGCAAATGCTGCACCCTGAGGCAGTGTGGCCTGCCTCAAAGCTGCGCGGGGCTGACTGCTGGCAGAGAAAGGAAAAAAAACGCTCTTAGTGTCAGTTTAAAACTGAACTTGCTGGCGGCAAGTGTTCCGCTCCTGCGGCTTCTGGTCCCCTTCTCTCTCTCTCTTCTGTCTACTTTCTACTTTCTCTCTCCTGTCTCCTTTCTCTCCTCTCTTCTCTCCTTTATCTACTTTCTCTTTCCTCTCTTTCTGTAGTAAAGCCAATTTTGGAAAGCCTCAAATTTAAAATTTGGTCCTCTTTAAAGCAGGTTTTAGCAGGGCCTCTGCAGCCAGGTCCTGCAAGGACCAGACAACTGGATTTTAGGGTTTATTCCTAGTCGTAGTCAGAGGAACAGGGGGTAGGGGCCAAGGTAAGGCGGCGGTCTTTTTTTCCCCGCAAACCACAACTGACAAGAATAAGCACTATGGAGTTTTAGCACTGCCCGGGCATAATCCTCCCCCTTATACATTTTTCATGGCCAGTTGCTTCGGAAGGGTCGGGAAGTGACAAACAGGTGGACTAAGAGGTCTACCGGATGTGTGTTTTGGACCCACCACACCCGGCAGAGTGTGCAGAAGTGCTGCCAGTCAGTTTTTACTGGGGCGGTGACATCCTACCTCCCAACATCCAGCATAGTGCCAATATGCCTTTCTATGATGCACCGTTGGGCACTGCCCATAACATTGGACACTTTCCTGGCAGAATAAGCAGTTACCTATTTTCCATCCCAGCCTGAGAAAGAGCACCCGTAAACTCTGATCTAGCGTTTTGTTCCACACAAGCTCCAAAGAAGCTACCTCCAAGGTGTCGAGGGCACAATGGCCTCCCCGACATGGAATCTGACCCAGCATGGGCAAAAGTACTCTTTTCCCGGTGGAGGTGGCTGGGAGAATTTACAGGCCACAATGACCAAAACAAGGAAGAGATTAAAGACAACTAGAGTTAAGACTATCTGCCACATGGCAAAGGAAGAAAGAGTGAGGCCTCAGTGATAGAAGAAGAAGAAGATGAAGAAAGAGAAAAGAGTAATTTTTGCTGGGGTGTAATCAATAAAATTTCCCTGCATCCAGTGGTCCATCAACCACTGTAAGATATCTCCTACCTCAAGGGAAGATGGCCTGAACCAGCGTATGTCTGCTAGTAGGAGTCTAATAAAACTGACAAATTTACAGACGAGACAGGACCACATACAAGAGTGACAGACAAAGGGTGGGTGCCCCCCAGATGGCAGACCAGTCAGATGCCTGCCCGGCCACTTTCTCGGAAGAATTTTCAGGGGCGTCTTGGCTAAGGTGTACCCGTATAATCCCCGGGCCTGGTCACCTCAGGATGGAAGTCCAAGTAGGACAGCTCTGAGGTGAATCACCGTTATGCCCTACGACGCCCCAGTGGAACCGCGGGTGAAGGCCCACACAAGCCCCGTAGCCTTTCAGCCATGTGACTACATATATACACACTCACTCTCTCACTCACACAGAGGTTACGGAAAACAACCGAACGCTGCCACCCACTATGCCAGCTACCGGGCGAACGCTGGTACCCTCTGCACCAGCTACCGGAAACGAACGCTTGTACCCTCTGCACCAGCTACCAGGAGCGAACGCTGGTACCCCCTGCACCAGCTACCAGAAGCCTCAAGCGACGTCTCGGTGAGGCTTGCCAGGTCGGAGTTGCAATGACTCGTCAGTCCCCCGACACAGGCCCAGACCAGACTTACTTCCAGAGGCTTTTTCTTTTAGGACCCTGAGGAATTTCGGGTGAATGTCGGCCGAGAGGTCGCTTATCCTCCACAGTGTCTCTCAGGGGCCCTGCGAAAGAACAGGGGGCGCCTCCCCAGAGGTCCCCAAGGTGGGAGCGGCCGGCCGGGCGAGATTTTGAGATGGCTTTTGTCTGGTGATAACAAAAAGAATTTCTCGCTGGGGAAATCCAAATGTTGTATTTGACCGAGTGTAGAAAGTTATCACAAGACAAAAGTATGCCAGATTGCAGGATCATTTATTATGCCAGCGACCACAGAGGGATCTCTCCAACCTGTGGTGGCAACAGGAGGGTGCCACGATTTTTTATACCCGAAAAACCACCTTGGGAGTGGGGGTGAGGGGCAGGGATGCGGATGAAAAGGCTTCAGACATTCCGAGGGCTAGTGGATTCTGTAAATTACCTCCTGGGCAGAGATGAGGGTGGGGGTCCCTGGACATTCCAAGGGATGGGGACTTTTGTCATTCCGTTTGTTACTTAA
>NW_022440311.1:0-7367 GCF_009761245.1 Sapajus apella
CTGTAATCCCAGCTACTCGGGAGGCTGAGGTGAGAGAATCACTTGAACCCAGGAAGCAGAGGTTGCAGTGAGCCGAGATCACACCACTCCACTGCAGCCTGGGTGACAGAGTGAGACTTTGTCTCAAAAAAAAAAAAAAAGAAAAGTGCATGGGCTCTGGAGGCAGAGAGACGGAATTGAATCCCAGCTTTTACTTCTCAGCTGTGTGCCCTTGGAAAAGTGCACTTCTCTGAGCTTCAGTTTTCTCATCTGTGAAATGGGAACAACATTTGGCTTGCCAGCGGTCTTAGGATGACTGGGAAGTGTCTGGCACGTAATAGGTGCTCAACGTGTGCTTTCCCATGGCCATCTAAGAGTCCTCAGGGCTGCCCTCCTGCCCTTCCCCCACAACTCCTGTGCCTGCCTCTTAAATGGGTACTCAGTGTGATAAGAAGGCACAGGTGAGGGAGCCAGGCTGGATCCACACCCACCCACGCCCATTGTTAGGAAAACAAGCTTTTAATGCCTGGCGCTGCTGCTGGTGGCTGAGAGTATAAAATGGGACCCAGAGCCAGCCTCCCCCTTCCTCTAAGGCACACCGAGGCAATAGTGTTTAAAAGGAAAGGAGGCAGTGGCTTGGAGGCTCCAGAGACTGAGCCTTTCCTATGGCAAGAGGGGACCATCTGGCAGCTGTTGCATGCTACCTTCCTCCTGGGACCCACAGCCTCTTCATCAGTGATGTCTTCAGGTTCACTGTCCCCAAGCTGCTTAGGTGAGTCCAGACTTCGGGAGCTCTGCTAAGGCTGGTGGTCTCTTAATGGCATCCCTCCAGAGTCGGAGGGCTTCAGCTTTTATGCCTCTGCCTATAGATCTCGTGCTCGGGACGCTGGAGGGTGGGTGAGAAGGATACTGAAAAAAGGAAAATGATTAATGAGAAAGTGACTGTGCCCCAGAAGGGCAAATAAGCAAGCTCTCACATGACTGCATCAATTAGCTTTTGTTGTAAAATGCCCCAAAAGTGAGTGGCTTAAAATTATAAGCATTCATTTATTTAGTTCATGGTAATGTGGGTCAGTAACGTGGACTGGGCTCAGATGGGTGGTTCTTCTTTTCTTGGCTGGGTTTTCTCATGTGCCTGCAGTTGTGTGTCTGAAGCTGGGATGGCTTTCTGTTCCATGTGGGTTCCTATCCTCCAAAAAGCTAGCTCAGACTTGCTCATGTGGCTGCTCGGGAGGCTTCTAAGCAATAGGCCGAAAGCCACATTTTCTCTTGAGGCTCACAGCTGGCACAGCTTTACCTCCACTCTACTCTGTTGGTCAAAGGTGGTTTTGTGGCCAGCCCGGATTCAAGCGGTGTCTGCTCAGCGGCCGTAACAGAGCATCACCGATGACTGAGTAGCTTCAACAACAGAAATGTATTTTTCTCATGATTCTGGGGGCTGGAAGTTCCAGGTCATGTATCCGCAAGTTGACTCCATCTGAGGCCTCTGCCTTTGGCGTTCAGTTGGCCGTCACCTCCCTGGGTCCTCATATGGTCTTTCCTCTGTGTGTGCCCTGGTGTCTCCCTGTGTGTCTACATTTTCTCCTCTTACAAGGACCCCAGTCAGACTGGATGAGGACCCAGCCTAAGGACCTCATTTTAACTTTATTGCCTCTTTAAGGGCCCTATTTCCAAATACAGTCACATTCAGAGATACCGGGGGTTGGGGCTTCGACATACGAATTTTGTGAGGACACAATTTAGCCCATAACAAAGCGGGAGAATGGGGGAAATAACCGAGATCATGATTGTGAAAAAGTCAACCACGCCGACCGATCCTCCACACCTGGCCTGGTTTGGGCAAAGGCAACACACATGGGCACCTCCTCTCACCAGCTGTACCTTCTCCCTCCTTCCCCTGCAAGCCTTTTCCTGGAGTTTATTGGTGATCTCAAGCCTCCGGCCTGGAAGGACTGCCTCCTCGCGGTGCTGATGTTTCTCTCGGCCTGCCTGCAAACGCTGTTGAAGCAGCAGAACACGTACCGGCTCAAGGTGCTGCAGATGAGGCTGCAGTCGGTCATCACTGGCCTGGTGTACAGAAAGGTGAGCCCCGGGGGACAAGTGCAGGTCTTCCCAGCAGGGAAAAGGAACATAACTGAACCGGTTGGTAGTAATGCTATCAGCAGCTGAGAACGCTTTCAGTCCTTACTTATTAGAGTCACTCACGATATATTCTCACTTCCTTTGTTATTTCTCTTTATTTGTATGTATTTATTTTTTTGAGACAGAGTCTCTATCCACCGTGACCTCCCATAGTGCTGGGATTACAGGCATGAGCCACCTCGCCCGGCCTCCCTTCCTTCTTAAGTCTGAGTCATATTCTGCTGTGCAGATGGATCACACTGTGTTTATCTTTTCATCTGACGGTGGACCCGTCAGTTGATTTTGCCTTTTGGCTGTTGTGAGTCACGCCGCTGTGAGCACACGTGTGTTAATAGCTCCCAGAGTTCCTGCTTTCTATTCTTTTGGGATGGATGGCAGTGGCTTTGGTAGAGCAAATGGCAATGCTGTGTGTAAGTGTTTTGAGGGACCACCATTTGTAAAGCGTTTTGTCGTCGTCGTCGTCGTCGTCGTCGTCGTTGTAGTTGTTGTTGTTGAGATGGAGTCTCACTGTGTCACCCAGGCTGGAGTGCAGTGGCATGATCTCACCTCACTGCAACCTCCTCCTCCCACGTTCAAGCCATTCTCATGTCTCGGCCTCCTGAGTAGCTGAGATTACAGGCACTGGACACCACACCTGGCTCATTTTTGTATTTTTAGTAGAGACAGGGTTTCACCATGTTGGACAAGCTGGTCTCGAACTCCCGGCCTCAGGTGATCCACCCACTTCGGCCTCCCAGAGTGCTGGGATTACAGGTGTGAGCCACGTCACCTGGCTCTTGTAAAGTGTTTTAATGATCCTGTTTTACTGTTCTTCAGCTGGGGTTGTGATCTCAGCCCTGCTTCTCTCTGCTCCTGTTAAGGGACTTCCCGTAGGCAGCCAAGTCCCCGCCTCTGGCCAGGAGACAGCATGCCTGGAAGTGAAGTTGGGTCGGTCCTGCCTCAGTGCTGCTTCTGTTTTAGGTAAATATCCTGTGGGGTCAGGAGAGAAAATCCCAAGTGCACCTGTGGAACACCATGGGCATCCCACAACTCAGGACTGTGGGAGAGATGGGGTGTTGGAGGAAAGGTAAACCTGGAAGCCAGTTAGCCCCACTCTGTCCCTTGACCCGGCTTTTTTTTTTTTTTTGAGATGGAGTCTTGCTCTGTCACCCAGGCCTGGAGTGCAGTGATGCAATCTTGGCTCACTGCAACCTCCACCTCCCAGGTTCAAGAGATTCTCCTGCTTCATCCGCCTGAGTAGCTGGGACCACAGTTGAGTGCTACCACACCTGGCTAATTTTTGTATTTTTAGTAGAGCTGGGGTTTCACCATGTTGGCCAGGCTGGTCTCCAACTCCTGACCCTAGGCCATCCACCCACCTTGGCCTCCCAAAGTGCTGGGATTCAAGGTGTGAGCCACTGCGCTCAGCCAAGCCCTGCTCCGTTCTAATCCCACCGCCTGTGAAAGGCTTCTGGAATCTCACAGAAAAAATGGCCCCAGTATGACGGCTCCCGCTCACTTGCTCCCAGAGTTCTGGGGACACACAGTGAGGAGTGATTGTTTTTCTCACTCATCTGGATGTGATGAGCCTGGTCAAAGAAGTTTGCTGTTGCTGACTTGCAGCTGGTCAGGCCCCTGCGCTGTGGAAATTGCCCCCACTAAATCCTTATGCCTCAGTTTGCTCAGCTAACTCAGATCTCCTGTGCTGCCTCAGGCTGGGTTAGGCTCCTCCCCGTCATGCCATGCGGGAATCTCCCATGTGATACTTACTCACTTGATTGATTGATTGATTGATTGATTGAGATGCGATCTTACTCTATCACCCAGGCTGGAGTGCAGTGGCACAATCTCAGCTCACTGCAACCTCTGCCTCCCGGGTTCAAGTGATTCTCCTACCTCAGCCTATTTCGTAGCTGGGATTACAGGCACATGCCACCACGGCCTGCTAATTTTTATTTTTAGTAGAGACGGGGTTTCTTCATGTTGGTCAGGCGGGTACCAAATTCTTGACCTTGTGGTCCACCTGTCTCAGCCTCCCAAAGCGCTGGGATTACAGGCTCACACGCACCTGACCCGTGTGACACTTTAATGAAGTAAGGTGTGTAGGTGAAGCTGCCTGATCATCTTCCCACAACGGGGCAGGGCTAGGGGCTGTGTTGTCTGGAAATTCCTCAGCTCTTTATGCTGGTAAGGGAAGAAGGAAGAGGGAGCCCTCGGGGGACATGTGGCGAGGTTTGGTGGGGACATAGCCCACCAGATTGTACTTGGAGTTCCCATGTAACTTGTAACCGCTCTCATAGAAGGTGGCCTAGAACCTCAGGGAGTGGGGGTTGCTCATTATCACCTAGGGGTTGGGGGAAGAGAAGCTGAGGCTGCACAGAGCCAGCAGGCAGGGCAGGGGAACCAGGGCCGGGTGCGGTGGCTCACGCCTGTAATTCCAGCAGTTTGGGAGGCTGAGGCAGGTGGACCATTGAGGTCAGGAGTTTGAGACCAGCTGGCCAACTTGGTGAAACCCCGTCTCTACTAAAAATACAAAATTAGCCAGGCCTGCTAGTGCATGCCTGTAATCCCGGCTACTCAGGAGGGTGATGCAGGAGAATCGCTTGAATATGGGACACTGAGGTTGCGGTGAGCCGAGGTCATGCCATTGCACTCCAGACTGGGCAACAAGAGCGAAACTCCGTCTCAAAGAAGGAAAGAAAAATGAAAACGAACTTGCTCTGCCAATGTGGCTGCAGGTGCAACCCCTGATGTGTCCCCCCTGCCTTGCTCCTGCTCCAACATCACCCATAACCCCCAGCTGTGGATTTGAAGTCCTGCTGTTCAGACAGCATGGATTTGCAGAGCTGCCAGCCTGGTGTCTGTCCTGCAGCAGGAGACACAGAGGAGGGAGCCCTGGGTTTGAACCAAAGGCAGCCTGTGGTGTCCCCCTGCAGGCCCTGGTCCACTTGTGTTTTGTGACACTCCCCCATGTCCTCACACAAGCCACTCCCATTTTCAGCATGATTACAGATGCTCCTTGACTCAGGACGGGGTCATGTCCCCATAAATCTATCATAAATTGTTAATAGCAGCCAAGTGCAGCAGCTCACATCTGTAATCCCAGCAGTTTGGGACGTCAATGTGGGAAGATTGCTTGATCCCAGGAGTTCAAGTTCAAGACCAGCCTGGGCAACACAGAGAGATCCTGTTTCTGGGGGAAAAAAAAAAAAAAAAAGGAAAAATATACTAAGCTGAAAATGCATTTGTTAGTTTTTTGAGACAGAGTCTCACACTGTCATCCAGGGTGGAGTGCAGTGGTGCAATCTTGGCTCACTGCAACCTCTGCCTATCAGGTTCCAGTGATTCTCCTGCCTCAGCCTCCCGAGTGGCTGGCATTACAGGCGTGAGCACTGGGTAAATTTTGTATTTTTAGTAGAGATTGGGTTTCACCATGTTGGCTGGGCTGGTCGCAAACTTCTGACCTCAGGTAGGCTGCCTATATCAGCCTCCTAAAGTGCTGGGATTACAGGCGTGAGCCACCGTACCTGTCCTATTTATTTTTATTTTTATTTTTGGAGGTGCAGTCTGGTTCTGTTGCCCGGGCTGCAGTGCAGTGATCCCCTCTTGGCTCACTGCCTGCAACCTCTGCCTCCCGGGTTCAAGTGATTCTCCTGCCTCAGCCTACCAGGTAGCTGGGACTACAAGTACCCTACCACACCTAGCTAATTTTTGTGCTTTTAGTAGAGACAGGGTTTCACCATGTTGCCCAGGCTGGTCTTGAGCTCCTGAGCTTAGGCAATCTGCCCACCTCAGCCTCCCAAATGCAGGGATTACATGTGTGAGCCACCATACCCGGCCCGCAAATGCATGTAATACACCTACCCTGCCAAGCATTGGATGTTAGCCCCGCCGAATTTCGGTTGAGAACAAACCAAGAAGTACTAAAAGGAGAACAAAACCCACTCACCCTTCCCCACCTTGGATCGTGACTTTGACATTTCAGAGGTCCAGCCTTCGTGAATGTTTGTAGAAATAGATAATAAACTGGGATAAATGTACCACCTTTAAGCGTACAATTCAATGGCGTTTGGTAGATTCACAATATTGTGCAACCAGCGCCACCAGCTGTTTCTAAACTTTCTCATCATCCCAAACAGAAATGCTGTCCTCATGAAGCAAGAGCTTACCTACTTTTAAATTTCTATTTACTTATTTATTTATTATGAGACCGAGTCTTTCTCTGTCTCCCAGGCTAGAGTACAATGGCGCAATCTCGGCTCACTGTTACTTTCACCTCCCAGGTTCTAAGCAATTATCCTGCCTCAGCTTCCGGAGTTGGGATTACAGGTGCATGCCACCACACCCAGCTAATTTTTGTATTTTTAGTAGAGACGGGGTTTCACCGTGTTGGTCATGCTGGTCTTGAACTCCTGACCTCATCGTGATCCACCTGCCTCAGCCTCCCAAAATGCTGGGATAACAGGCATAAGCCACCATGCCTGGCCTAAATTTTTTATTTTTTAAGAGATGAGGTCCTGCTCTGTTACCCAGGCTGGGGTGCAGTGGCATGATTATAGCTCACCGTAGCCTCAATCTCATGGGCTCAAGTGATCCCTCGTGCCTCGGCCTCCCAAGTAGATGGGACTACAGGTGCACGTGGCTAATTTTTATCTTTTTTATAGAGACAGGGTGTCACTATGTTCCCAGGCTGGTCTCAAACTCCTGGGTTCCAGCGATTCTCCCACCTCAGCCTCTTGAAGTACTGGGATTAAGGGCATGAGCCACTGTGCCTGGCCCTCTTGCAATTTATTGAATAGTATAGTAACAGTGAAAAACAGAAAGATTGTGTCAGTCCTGGAAGCACAGTTTCTACTGAATGTGATCGTTTTTGTGCCATTGTAAAGTCAAAAAATTGTGTGACCATCTGCACTTGCAACTACTGGTAGGCTTAGGCACTTGGATTTTAGATCCAGAAACATCCAAACACTTGCTGCTGGGTGGGAAGAGGCCGTAGGGGTCAGAGCTCTTAGCTGCTAGCAAGAGAAGCCCACTCAGGCTGAGTTTAAAAACCGAGGCCGGGCACTGTGGCTTATGACTGTAATCCCAGCACTTTGGGAGGTCGAGGTGGGTGGATCACCTGAGGTAAGGAGTTTGAGACCAGTCTGACCAACATGATGAAACCCTATCTTACTAAAAATTAGCCCGGCATGACGGCACGTGTCTGTAGTCCCAGCTACTTGGGAGGCTGAGGCAGGAAAATTGCTCGAACATGGGAGGCAGAGGTT
>NW_022440312.1:0-7367 GCF_009761245.1 Sapajus apella
CCCCCGTCCGCAGATCTCAAAAGCTCAGGCACCCTCCGGATGGAGAGAGGTCCCCTACACCTCCTTCCTCAGACAGGGGAGCACTAGCACTTTTGAGGAAAAGGTGTTTATTTTGGGTCACAAGTGTGAGATTTCTCACTTTAAAGATTATAAAAGCAGGGGATTAATTTTATCAAAAAATATATATATCTCCAAGGCAAATGAAGGGTTTCCATCAGGAAGGGAAAGGTTGTTTCCATATTTTTAAAACATTATTTTATTGACAGATATTATTTTACATATTTGTGGCATGCATGTGAGTATTTGTTGCAGGCACAGAACCTGTAATGACCAAATTAGGGTACTGGGGTGTCTATCACCCTGGATATTTATAACTTCTATGCGTTCCGAACATTTCCAGTCCTCTCTCCCAGCTACTCTGAAATATATTAATACAATATGCTGTCGCTAACAAGCCCAGCCTATTCCTCTATCCACACTGGAACCTACTCCTTCCATCTAAGCTGATGTTCGTACCCAACCACCTCTCTGCGGCCCCTCCGTCCACACCCCTTCCCAGCCTCTGGTATCCGTCATAGTACTCTCTACCTCCACGAGACCAACTAAGGAAGAGGAACATGATGCTAATTGATTCATTGATAAGTTAACGGTCTGTTTATTGGTATAATAAGTCAAGCTGTAATGCTCAGGCTGAAACAAGGGAAGCTAAGATCACGTGCTGACATTTCAAGCTCTGAAGGGTGGCCAGTCTGGGTGCAGGGACAGGGCTGCTGACCAGGGGGCGCAGGGAGATGGAGACCCTTGGGCACCTGAGCTGAGCTGGGGTGGGAGGGTGGGGTGCAGGCTCTGCAGGAGCATATTTGGGAAGACAAGAGGCTGGATGTTGATGCTGTTCCAACACCCCTCAGCCTTTCAACAGAAAAACACACCACCTGTCTGATAACCTTTTGAATGTGTTTTTTGTTTGTTTGTTTTTTTTTTTTAGATGGCATTTCACTCTTATTGCCCAGACTGGAGTGCAATGGCACAATCTTGGCTCACTGCAACCTCTGCCTCCATGTTCTAGTGATTCTCCTGCCTCAGTCTTCCGAGTATGAGATTACCAGTGTGCACCACCACGCCTGGCTAATTTTGTATTTTTAGTAGAGACAGGGTTTCACCATGTTGGTCAGGCTGGTCTCAAACTCCTGACCTCAGGTGATCCACCCACCTTGGCCTCCCAAAGTGCTGGGATTACAGGCATGAGCCACCACACTCTGTTTTTTTTTTAGATGGAGTTTCGCTCTTGTTGCCAAAGCTGGAGTGCAATGGCACAATCTTGGCTCACTGTAACCTCCGCCTCCCAGGTTCTAGTGATTCTCCCGCCTCAGCCTTCTAGTAGCTGGGATTACAGGCACCCAACACCACTCCTGGCTACTTTTTTTTTTTTTTGTATTTTTAGTAGAGATAGGGTTTCACCACATTGGCCAGGCTGGCCTCGAACTCCAGACCTCAGGTGATCTACCTGCCTCAGTCTCTCAAAGTGCTGGGATTACAGGCATGAGCCACTGTGCCCAGCAGAATGTGTTGTTTTTAATCATGGAAAGAACTAGCTAATAAAATGACCAGAGCTATTCCTATCCTTTCTTCACAGTGTGGAAAGGACAAAGAGGGCTCTGATAATGTTTACAAACAACTGTCCAGAACACAGCCAAACTAAAAAAAATAAGAAAGAAAAAAAAATTAGGATGAAAGACTTTTTTTTCTTTCTTTTTTGAGACAGTCTCGCTCTGTCACCCAGGCTGGAGTGCAATGGTGCAGTCTCGGCTCACTGCAACCTCTGCCTTCTGGGTTCAAGCCTCAGCCTTCCAAGGATTACAGGCAAGTGCCACCATGCCCAGCTAACTTTTGTGTTTTTAGTAGAGAAGGGGTTTCATCACACTGGCCAGGCTGGCCTCTAACTCCTGACCTCAAGTGGTCTGCCCGCCTCAGCCTCCCAAAGTGCTGGGATTACAGGCGTGAGCTACCTTGCTTGGCAAGAATCTTAAGTGAGTCATATTTGAAAAGCTATAAGAAGATGAACAGTTTCAAATCTGCAGAATAATCTTCAACAGGATATTAAATGAAACCAAATGAAACCATAAATGAAACCAAATGCAAGGAGCCAACTGCTTCCTGCAGCCACAGCGGCAGCCCTGGGTTAATCAACTGACCCTCTCCAGTCTGGTTTGGACCCACCAAAGCCACGGCAGTTTACCCTGGACGCAGCCTTTGGGTCAGAGCATCTGATATACTTGCTATCATCATCTCCAAGAAGCTAAAGCCATTTGTAGGCTTCTAAGGAAAAACCTTAGCTTAAGAGGAAAAAAAAAAAAAAAAAAAAAGGACCAATAATTGGTTCACCAGGTAGAAGCGAATGGGTTAATTGGCAAATCCTCCCCGAGTCTCCCTGGAACAGAGCCCAAGGCTTGGCATGTCCCACACGTAGCTTGGCCCAGGTTTACAGGAGCGCAAGTAGCAGCCAAAGAGCAGAGCTCCGTCAGTCAAGTCCAGTCTTTCAGCAGACACGCCACTGTTTTCAGATGAACACAGTCTTTACACATGAACTACTAAAGGAAAAAACAAAACCCTTTAATTAATAGTAACCTGTTGAATTGTTCGGTCTGTTGGCAACCTAGAGAACTCTAGATAAACTTAGAAACTGGACTATAGGTGAAAAAATATGTTGGATAAATTACTGACACATGCTTAAAAAATAAAACATGGCCAGGCATGGTGGCTCACGCTGTAATCCCAGCACTGTGGGAGGCTGAGGTGGGCAGACCACCTGAGGTCAGGAGTTCTAGACCAGCCTGACCAACATGGAGAAACCCCATCTCTACTAAAAATATAATCCCAGCTACTTGGGAGGAAGCAGGAGAACAGCTTGAACCCAGGAGGTGGACGTGGCAGTGAGCCAAGATCGTGCTGTTGCACTCCAGCCTGGGCGGCAAAGCGAGCCTTCATCTCAAAATTAATAAAACAAAACATAACATCTTCTCAATTTGAGCCCAAATAGGTCTAGAACAGTGGTCCCTGAAAAGTGATTTTCCCCTCAGAGGACACTTGCCAATGTGGGAGACATAAGGACATCTTTGAGTGTCATGACTATGGGGTGGGTAGAGGCGGGGGTGCCGCTCAGGACCCTACGGTGCAAAAGACCCCCCACCAAGAATTACCCAGCCCCAGGTGCCGTAGCCCTGAGACTCAGAGGGAAGCCCAGCGTGTGGGCATGACCTGGACAGCAGGCTGGGGAGGGGGCTGGGCCTCTTCAATGCAGAGCCATCTGTGAACAGATGTGTTCAGATGAGGACCCTGTTTCCCCACCTGGCCACACAGCCACGGAGTCAAAGGCATGTGCCCCTCATCCCCGACAAGCTGTCAAACTGGTGCTTTCTACGAGAGACGAGAGTAAACACGATTTCCACCGCACAGATGAGCACGCAGAAACGAAAGGCTGATTTATGCGTCCACAGTCACTGGAGGACTTCCTGCAGGCCCACAATTGCTCACCCAAAACCCAGTGCTCAGAAGGCTTGCGATTTTAACAAGCAGGTGCTTTGGCTGAAAAGTACTCCGTTGCGTATAAACACCACATTTTATCTACTCATCCATTGATGGTCACGATTGATTCCACATCTCAGTATACAATGGAATATTATTCAGCCAATAAAAAAGAATGAAATCCTGTCATTGTTAGTAACATGGATGGAACAGGCAGACATCAGGTGAAATACGCCAGGCACAGAAAGACAAATACTGCATGTTCTTACTCACATGTTAAAGCTTAAATAAAAAATGGATCTCAGCCGGGTGTGGTGGCTCACACCTGTAATCCCAGCACTGTGGGAGTCTGAGGTGGGCAGATCACAAGGTCAGGAGATTGAAACCATTCTGGCCAATACGGTGAAACCCTGTCTCTGCTGAAAATAGAAAAATTAGCTGGGTATGGTGGTGCACACCTGTAATCCCAGCTACTCGGGAGGCTGAGGCAGGAGAATCACTTGAACCCGGGAGGTGGAGATTGCAGTGAGCTGAGATCGCGCCATTGCATTCTAACCTGGTGACAGAGTGAGACATTCTTCCCCCCCACACCTCCCACCCGCCCACAAAAAAATTGATCTCATGGAGATAGAGAATAGAATGATGCTTACCAGAGGCGTAAAGAGGGATGGTTAATGGGTAAAAAAATAGTTTAAATTCAGGGATGAGTGACACTATGGGGTGACAATTAATATGTATAATGTTTAATAATGTACGTTATAAATAACATATACATAATGTATAACATTGTATATAATATGTATAATGTATAATACATATATAGCACGTGTTTTACAAAATGTATATATAATAATGTATGATAATGTTTCAAAATAACTAAAAGAGTAAAATCATTTCTAACATAAAGAAATGATTGTTCCTAAGGTGACAAATATGCGAATCTCCCTGATTTGATCACGGCACATCACACGCTTGTATGAAAACATGAGATGCATGAACTCCCCATGAGCCAGTGGCCCCGCTGCTGAATATGTACCCTGAGAAAGGGAGTCAGCACAGGGACCTCTGCACTCCCATGTTCACTCCTGATCACAGCAGCCCAGTGTGGAATCAGCCTCAGTGCCCGTCAGGATGAATGGACAAAGAAAACGTGGTGCGCGCACACAACAGAACACCCTTTACCCATACAGGAGAAAACCCCGTCATCTGCAGCAATATGGACAAAAGTGCCACAATGTGAAGTGAAGTAAGCCAGTCAAATGGGTGCAGTGGCTCATGCTTGTAATCCCAGTACTTTGGGAGGCCCAGGCAGGCGAGATCACCGGAGGTGAGGAGTTCAAGACCAGCCTGGCCAACATGAGGACATCTTGTCTCTATTAAAAATACAAAAATTATCCAGGCATGGTGGTGGGTACCTATACTCCTAGCTACTCAGGAGGCTGAGGCAGAAGAATCACTTGGACCCATGAGGAGGAGGTTACAGTGAGCCAAGGTCATGCCACTGCATTTCAGCCTGGGCAACAGAGCAAAACTGTGTATCCAAAAAAAAAAAAAAAAAAAAAGGAAAAAGGAAAAAGAAAAAAAAAAAGATAAAAGAAATAAGCCAGGCATAAAAAGAGAAACATTGCCTGATCTCACTCACACGGCGTTGATCTCACAGAGGAGAACTGCAGTTATCAGTGGAATGGGAAGGATGGGGAAAGAAAAGGGTACAAGGGAAGAAAACAATGTAAATGTGTATGTTACTGAACTCTATGCCCACAGACGGTAAAGATGGTAAATGATATATGCATATTTCACTTCAATAAAAATAAATAAAAATTACAGGTACCCCATAAACAGGTACAACTCTTATGTATCCATAATACTTAAAAATAAAAAATGTTTTAAAAAGCAGTGTGTTAAGTTACTGCACCTGTACCCTGGGCCCTGGGGGGCCTGCCCCGCATCAAACACACCCCTGGAGAGAGAGTTGAGAGCCGTCATCCCAACTGGGTGAGCCAGGCAATGCGCTCCAGGTCAGTCAGGGATTGGTTACCCAGTTAGGAAAACACTCACAGATTTTAGGGTGTTTTCTGTCTTAGAATTAAAGATACAGGATCTTTACATCTGTAACGGCAAAATGATGAGACCCTAAATGGATTCAACATGTATTACTACAACTGGGTGAAGCACCTACTGCTCATACAAAGTCCTGATGGTCTGCGGCTCCATGAGAATTTGTGTTCCCAAGGTGCCCAGAGGTAGGCTGCTGCCTGGGCGACCCTGGAGGGAGGTGAACAGCAGGACCGGTTCACTAGGATTTCCCGCCTTCTGGGGCCGGTGGGGAGGGGGTCAGAGAGGCAATTTGGGTTCCAATGTGCTGAACCCAGGCTGCTCCTATCTCCCTCAGCAAGATCATTCCAAAAGCCAAAATTCATCAATACTCCATTCAGCTTTGCTCCTGACACCTTCGAAGGTGCCACTTACTATAAAACAGTTCTCATAAAAACTAGAATTTTCCAAAACACCATTTTCATACAAGGATTCATTTTGGCTGCATCTCAGCAAAGGAATTGCAGAAATGCCTTGAATTTCCCTAAAGGAAATGAGATCTCCGTCAGGACCCTCCTTCCTCACCCAGGGCAGGGGCAGGAAGAGGCGATGTCCCTGCAGTCCCCGAAGACTCGTCTAGATGGCACCTGCAGCCATGGATCACATGGATGGGCCTGAGAGCTCCAGCCCTTCCAGATGAGACAGACAACACATATGGGGTTTACCACAAAAGAAAACCCAGGCACTCCGGGATGGAGTGTGCTGTGGACAGGGGTGGAGGACTGGGCTGTGGATGGAGGAGGAGGACTGAGCTGTGGATGGGGGAGGAGGACCGTGCTGTGGATGAAGGGGGAGGACCGTGCTGTGGATGGAGGAGGACAGAGCTGTGGATTGGGAGGAGGACCGAGCTGTGGATGGGGGAGGAGGACCGAGCTGTGGATGGGGGAGGAGGACCGTGCTGTGGATGGGGGAGGAGGACTGAGCTGTGGATGGGGGAGGAGGACCGAGCTGTGGAGGGAGGAGGAGGACCGTGCTGTGGATGAAGGGGGAGGACCATGCTGTGGATGGGGGAGGAGGACTGAGCTGTGGAGGTGGAGGACTAAGCTGTGGATGGGGGAGGAGGACTGAGCTGTGGATGGGGGAGGAGGACTGAGCTGTGGATGGGGAGGAGGACTGAGCTGTGGATGGGGGAGGAGGACTGAGCTGTCGATGGGGGAGGAGGACTGAGCTGTGGATGGGGAGGAGCACTAAGTTGTGGATGGGGAGGAGGGCTGAGCTGTGGATGGGGGAGGAGGACTGAGCTGTGGATAGGGGAGGAGGACTGAGCTGTGGATGGGGGAGGAGGACTGAGCTGTGGATGGGGAGGAGGACTGACTTGTGGATGGGGGAGGAGGACTGAGCTGTGGATGGGGGAGGAGGACTGAGATGTGGATGGGGAGGAGGACTGAATTGTGAAGGTGGAGGACTGAGCTGTGGATGGGGAGGAGGACTGAGTTGTGGATGGGGGAGGAGGACTGAGCTGTGAATGGGGGAGGAGGACTGAGGTGTGGATAGGGGAGGAGGACCGAGCTGTGGATGGGGTTGAGGACTGAGCTGTGTGTGGATGGGGGTGGAGGACCGAGCTGTGTATGGGGGAGGAGGACTGAGCTGTGGATGGAGGAGGAGGACTGAGCTGTGGATGGGGGAGGAGGACTGAGCTGTGGATGGAGAAGGAGGACTGTGCAGTGGATAGAGGAGCACTCTGCAGTGGATGGAGGTGGAGGACTGTGCTATGGATGAAGGTAGACGACTGAACTGTGGATGGAGGAGGA
>NW_022440313.1:0-7367 GCF_009761245.1 Sapajus apella
GTTGTAATAAATCATAACCAGATACATTATACCAGCATACTTTTCTCTCAGTGTATTTCTTCCTAGCCTACTGGACATTTGTAAGACTATCCCTGGGGTCAGATATATTCATACTCATTCATTTACCAAGCTGTACAAGTATTTTTAAATATATTAGTTCAATATGTTACCAATGAGAGAACAAGTTAGTCAGTAAACAAATAAATAGCTGAAAATATTACTGTGTATTCATGGATTTCATATTTGCTTCCAGGTTGCAATGCATGGAAAGGTAGAGAGTAACTTAGAATTAAAACCTGTTAAATTCAGGAATATGCTGTATAATTTTAAAAGTTGGAACAGCTATAAAGATGTAAAACCATGTTTCATTTGGGAAAAATAAAAGTTCCTAGTAAGAGCATTAAAAATGTGAAGATGAATTTCTATCACTTGTGTTTTGACAGATCTTAAATTCATTATCGTCAATGTGCTTTCTTTTGGCAACAGCTCTAGTGATGAAACGAGTTTTAAAACACATAAGACATGCTCAACCCTTTGACATTCTGGTCATCATGTTTCTTTACCAAGTTGGACACTTGAAAAGAAATGCTATTTAACGAGTTCTCTATGTTTAAAAAAAAATGCTCAAGAAAAAGTACTCCCACATGCATTAGCATACATTAGCCTATCTGATCATCTGAAGACAATTTATTTTGGACAGATATTATCCCAACACATAGTTGAAGATACTAATATCAGAGAGGTTTGGATTTGCCCAAGGTCACACAGTTTTAATTCTGAAAAGCTTCCAATATCATGTTTAGCTTTTATACCACCATACAGCTGCTACAATGGAGCAAATGCACTTTGTTTACATTGGTACCACTAAGCCATGGAGCAGTTTCTCACATCGAGTAGTTTAATGAATCTTTTGTAAATGAATGACCAGAGAAATGATTGAATGTCTGAGTCACTGTTGGGTTCCGTAAGAGAGGTGATTTAGCTATCCTTTGGCAGGAAATAAATCCGTGCAGCTCATTATAGTGGCAGCTACAACTCTAGAGGTCTCATAAATTTTGAAGATTCCTAAAACATAAACACCTGAACTCCCAGTTGTAAGCTTCATTTAGAAATTTCCACCTCTTCTATGTGAGTCAAGTTACGTTAGATATAACTATGAGATGTTCCACGTAAGCCTCATGGTAACCCCAAGGCAAACATCTATAATAGATACAAAATAGACAAAAAAAGTAATCAACGCATACTACTACAGAAAATTACATAATTACAAAGAAAGACTGCAAGAAGGAAAGAAAGGAATAATCTATAAAACATCCAGACAACAATAAATAAAATATCTATAGTAAATCTTTACCGATCAATAATTACTTTAAATGTAAATGGCCTAAAATTAATAAAATATACAGAGCAGCTACATAAATTTAAAACAGACTCAACTACATGCTGCCTAAAAGAGGCTCATTTCACTTGTAAAGAAACACGTAGACTGAGAATGAAATGATGAAAATAGACATCCTATACAAATGGAAATCAAAATAGAGAAGGAGTAGCGGTTTACCAGATAAAATAGCCTTTATATTCAAAACTGTAAACAAAGAAAATATAACAATTCCCATACAAATGGAAATCAAAATAGAGCAGGAGTAGCTATTTATCAGATAAAATAACCTTTATATTCAAAACTGTAAAAAAAGAAAATATAACAATTATAAATACATATGCACCACCCAACATCAGAGCACCTAAATGTATAAAGCAAATATTAACAGATATGGAGGGAGAGAGAGACAGCAATACAATAATTGAAGGAGATTTCAATATCACACTTTCAGAATAGGAAGATGATCCAGGAGAAAATTAATAAAAAAAATGCTGGACTTCACCTATGCTTTTTTGTTCACCTATACTTTCGATCAAATAGACCTAAGAGATATATGTAGAACATTCACAGGATACATATTCTCCTCAAGCCCAGATGAAACATTCTCCAGGATAGATCATATGTTAGCTCACAAAACAAGATTAACAAATTTAAGATTAAAAATATATCCAAATCTTTTCTGACTATAATGGCATAAAAGTAGAAATTAATAACAGGAAAAAAAGACCTGGAATATTCTCAAATATAAGAAATCAAAAACCATGCATCTGAACAGCCAATGTGCCAAAACAAAAAGAAATTACAAGAAAAATTTATAAATATGTAGAGATAGAAATGGAAACAAAGCATACGAAAACTTATGGGACACAGCAGAAGCAGCTGTAAAAGCAAAGTTTATAGCAATAAACATGTACATCTAAAAGAACAAAGATCACAAGTAAACACCTCAACATTACACCAAAAGGAACTAAAAAAAGAAGAACAAACTAAGCCCAAACGTAGCAGAAGGAAGGCAACAATAAGGATCAGCGCAGAAATATATCAAATGAGAATAGAAGACGTATAGGAAAAATATCAATAAAATAAAGAAGTGTCTTTTTTTTTTTTTTTTTTTGAAAAATAAACAAAAGTGAAAAATCCTTAGCTACACCAACTAAGGCAGACAGAAGATTCAAATAAATGAAATCACAGGCCAGGCGCTGTGGCTCACGCCTGTAATCCCAGCCCTTTGGGAGGCGGAGGTGGGCCGTAATGAGGTCAGGAGATCAAGACCATCCTGGCTAACACGGCAAAACCGCACCACTACTAAAAATAAAAATTAGCCAGGTGTAGTGGCGCACCCCTGTAGTTCCAGCTACTCAGGATGGTGAGGCAGGAGAATTGCCTCAACCTGGTAGGTGGAGGTTGCAGTGAGCCGAGATGGCACCACTGCCCTCCAACTTGGGCAACAAAGCGAGACACTGTCTCAGAAGAAAAAAAAAAAAAAAAAAGGAAAGAAATCACAGATTAGAGGAGACCTTACAACAGATGCCTCAGAAATGAAAAGGATCATAAGGGACTATTATAAACAGTCGTATGCCAACATTAAATAACCCAGAGGAAATACATAAGTTTCTAGCAACACACAACCTAGTAAGATCGAATCAAGAAGAAACAAAAAGGTTCAACAAACCATTAACAAACAAAGTTGAGGCAGCAACAATTTACTGATCAGGAGATCCCTTCCCCATTGCTTGTTTTTGTCAGGGTTGTCAAAGATCAGATGGTTGTACATGTGTGGTGTTATTTCTGAGGCCTCTCCATTAGTCGGTGGGTGTATTCTGGCAAGAGTACCATGCTGTCTTGGTTACTGTAGCCTTGCAGTACAGTGTCAAGTCAGGTAGCATGATGCCTCCAGCTTTGTTCTTTTTGCTTAAGATTATCTTGACTATACAGGTTCTTCTTTGATTCTATATGAAATATAAAATAGTTTTCTTTTTTCTAATTCTGTGAAAAATATCTATGGTGGTTTGATGGGAATAGCATTGAATCCAAAAATTACTTTCAGCAGTATGGGATTTTTATGATATTCATTTCTCCTATCCATGAGGATAGAATGTTTCTTTGTTGGTGTCCTCTCTTATTTCCTTGAACAGCCATTTGTAATTGTCCTTGAAGAGGTCCTTCACATCCCTAGTGAGCTGTATTCCTAGGCATTCTCTTTTTAGCAATTATGAATGGGCATTCATTCAAGATTTGGCTCTCTGCTTGCCTATCATTGGTATAAAGGAAAGCTTGTGATTTTTGTACATTGATTTTGTATCCTGAGACTTTGCTGAAGTTGTTTATCAGATCAAGAAGTTTTGGGGCTGAGACAATGGGGTTTTCTGAACATAAAATCATGTCAATTGCAAACAGAGACAACTTGACTTCCTCTCTTCCTATTTAAATACTCTTTATTTCTTTCTCTTCCCTGATTGCCCTGGGCAGAACTTCCTATACTATGTTGAATAGGAGTGGTAAGAGAGGGCATCCTTGTCTTGTACCAGTTTTCAAAAGAAATGCTTCCAGCTTTTGCCCATTCAATATGATTTTGGCTGTAGGTTTGTCATAAATAGCTCTTATTATTTTGAGATATGTTCCATGCAAAGACACACAAAGGCTCTAAACCAAGGGATAGAGAAAATTTACAAAGCAAATAGAAAGCCAAAAAAAAGTACGGGTTGCAATTCCTAGTCTCTGACAAAACAGACTTTAAACACAGATCAAAAAGACAAAGAAGGGCATTACATAATGCTAAAGGAAACAATTCAACAAGAAAAGCTAAGTATTCTGAATATATATGCACCCAAAACAGAAGCACCTAGTTTCATAAAACAAGTTCTTGAGCCTAAGACCTACACACACACTTAGGCTCCCATACAATAACAGTGGGAGACTTCAACACCCCACTATCAAGATTAGACAGATCAGGGAGCCAGAAAATTAACAAGGATATTCAGGACTAAACTCAGCTCTGGATCACGTGGACCTAGTAGACGTCAACAGAACTCTCTACCCCAAATCAACAGAATATATATCCTTCTCAGTGCCAACATGACACTTATTCTAAGATCAACCACATAATTGAATAAAACCACTCCTCAGCAAATGCAGAAGAACTGAAATCATAACAAACAGTCTCTCAGACCACAATGCCATCAAATTAGAACTAGGATTAAGAAACTCACTCAAGGTGTCCCTTTGGCTGGCGATTGGAGCCACAGGAAGCCGCCCATTTGTCTGTTTAAAAAGGGGACTGAGCAGAGAACCAGGACAGTAGATTCTAGGGCAAAAAAAAAAAAAAAAAAAAAAAGCGCCACAAACCTCAGTGCTGCTGTTTAAGCCAGTGCAGTGAGTGGCCACAGGGGAAAACAAAGAGACCCCGACGCCTCTTCAACAGGCGACTGGAACACCAACTTAAAAAAGGTTCTGAGGTAGGGAGCCAGGCGATCAGGCTCGGCTGGTCCAACCACCACAAAAGAACAGCAACCAGAAACTCTGGATTGAGACTCTCACAGCAAGCACAGCTGAACCCAGGACGGTCCAGCTCTGTGGGGGAGGGGCGTCCGCCATTGCCGAGGCAGCCCGCCAGGACTGAGGGAGTCAGCCAACGCTTAGGCAGCCCGCCACTGCCAAGGCAACCCACCACAGCAGAGAGACTCCGCCTCAACAGAGGCGGGCCACCATTGCCAAAGCAGTTCTAACTACACCCATATAAACAGGACTGCAGGGAAGTTCCCTCGGCAGCTGGGCGGAGCCCACAGCATCTCAGCAAAGCCTCTACAGGCAGACAGTGACTAGGGTGCCTCCTTGCTCAGCAGGGCAGGTCTGAAGGAAAAAAAAAAAAAGGAAGGTGGCAGCATAACGGAAACTCATAAATAAAGCCCTAAATCCCTGGGACAGAGCACCTGGGAACAAAAAGCAGTTTATGAGTTCTGCTGCAGCAGAGCTAAACGTACCTGCCCAGCAGCTCTGAATGAACAACAACAGAGCTCACAGCTCACCATTTGAGCTCCTATAAAGAAGAGACCATCTCCTCAAGCAGCTCCCTGACCCCTATATATCCAAAGAGACACCTCATAAAGGAGAGATCAGATTGACACTAGGCGGGTATCCTTCTGGGACAAAGATAGCAGAAGAAGAAAACTGGTAACAACCCTTACTGTTCAGCAGCTGCTGCAGGTGAACCCCAGGCAAGCAGGGCCTGGAGTGAACCTCAGCAGACCTACAGCAGAGGGCCAGACTGTCAGAAGGAAAACCAAGAAACAGAAATAACCTCATCATCAACAAACAGAACATCAACCTGAAAGATTTGAGACCCAATCTGAAAGCCAGCAACTACAAAGTCGACAGGTGGATAAATCCTTAAATATGGGAAGAAACCAGCACAAAAAGGATGAAAACACCCGAAACCAGAACAAGTCTCCTCCTACAAGGGATCACAACTCCTCACCAGCAAGGGAACAAGGTTGGAGGGAGAACGTGTGTGATGAAATGACAGAATCAGACTTCAGAAGGTGGGTAGTAAGAAACTTCTGTGGACTTAAAGAACATGTTCTAACCAAATGCAAAGAAACTAAGAACCTTGAAAAAAGATTTGACGAAATGCTAACGAGAATGGACAAAATAGAAAGGAATATAAGTGAATTGATGGAGCTGAAAAACGCAACACGAGAACTTCGTGAAGCATGCACAAGTATCAACAGCCGAATTGACCAAGCAGAAGAAAGGATATCAGAGGTCGAAGATCAACTCAATGAAATAAAATGGGAAGGCAAGACTGGAGAAAAAAGGGTAAAAAGGAATGAACAAAGTCTCCAAGAAATGTGGGACTATGTGAAAAGACCTAATCTACGTTTGATAGGTGTACCTGAATGCGACAAAGAGAATGAATCCAAGCTGGAAAATACTCTTCAGGATATTATCCAGGAAAACTTCCCCAACCTAGCAAGGCAGGCAAACATTCAAGTCCAGGAAATACAGAGAACACCACAAAGATATTCGTCAAGAAGAGCAATCCCAAGGCACATAATCGTCAGATTCACCAGGGTCGAAATGAAGGAGAAAATACTAAGGGCAGCCAGAGAGAAAGGTCGGGTTACCCACAAAGGGAAGCCCATCAGACTCACAGCAGATCTCTCAGCAGAAACCCTACAAGCCAGAAGAGAGTGGGGGCCAATATTCAACATCCTTAAAGAAAAGAACTTTCAACCCAGAACCTCCTATCCAGCCAAACTAATCTTCATAAGTGAAGGAAAAATAAAATCCTTCAGGAACATGCAAGTACTCAGAGATTTCGTCACCACCAGGCCAGCTCTACAAGAGCTCCTGAAAGAGGCTCTACACACATAAAGGAACAACAAGTACCAGCTCAACAAAAGGGCAAAACACCCAGCTAGCACCAAAATGGCAGTATCAAATTCGCACATAACAATATTAACCCTAAATGTAAATGGACTAAATGCCCCAATCAAAAGACACAGACTGGCAAATTGGATAAATAGCCAAAACCCATCTGTGTGCTGTATCCAGGAAACCCATGTCACATGCAAGGATACACAAAAGCTCAAAATAAAGGGATGGAGGAAGATTTACCAAGCAAATGGAGAGCAAAAAAAAAAGCAGGAGTTGCAATTCTCATCTCTGTTAAATTAGACTTTAAAGCAACAAAGATCATAAGACACAAAGAGGGACATTACATAATGATAAAAGGATCAATGCAACAAGAAGAGCTAATGATCCTAAATATATATTCACCCAATACAGGAGCACCCAGATACATAAGGCAAGTTTTTAATGGCTTACCCAGAGACCTAGACTCCCACACAATAATAGTGGAAGATTTTAACACCCCATTGTCAACATTAGACAGATCAACCAGACAGAAAATTAACAAGGATATCCAGGACTTGAACTCAGACCTGGACCAAGCAAACCTAATAGACATTTACAGAACTCTCCACCC
>NW_022440314.1:0-7366 GCF_009761245.1 Sapajus apella
AAACAAAAAACAAAAAAAAAAAAAAAAAAAAGAAAGAACAGAAAAAAAGAAAAGAAAGGGAGGAGGGGGAGAGAGAGAGAGGGAGGGAGGGAGGGAGGGAGGGAGGGAAAGGAGAGAGGGAGGGAGGGAGGGAGGGAAAAGAAAAGAACAAAAAGAAAAGAAGAAAATTATGGACAATGGCTACATAATGACCAAAGATAAAAAATAAACTCCCCAAATTTGAGCAGTAAGTCACACATTTCCAACAATGTAAGATGTTAAAATATTTTGGTAATAGTAGTGTAATAATTTATTCTGTTCTTCTAAACTAAGTAATATTTAACTCATAAGACATCCCCCTAGTATATTCTGTCTCTGAAATTACATTTCCTAATTTTAACATTATGATGTTGTGCTTCACCATTATAAAACATTTTTACACATAATTTTAATACCGGCAGTGGAATATTTTCTCAACTTAGTAAACACTTTGCTTGTTCAGATATAAGATTAGATCACATGAAATGAACAGTTTCCTTTTACAAGTAACTTCTTGCAAAGCTGACAAAAACATTAATACTAAAATCTCCACGAAGTAGTATGAGTAGCAAAGAAAATGAGTTGTGGATTAAATATGTCTGTCATATCTCATTAATTCCAGAAAACATTTCCCAATTTCTTACTAATTAGAAAGCACTTGAAAGCTGGGTATTTGAAGAAATATGCCACAGGGTATTGGGTGAATTTAGTTTGAGTCAAAATAATAAATTGAAGATTTATTTACGGAGAGTTAAAAAGGTGACATCACTGGGATGCATTTACAGCCAGCCCAGTTGACACACAGGAACAGATAAAACATCACTTTGTCACCATCTTCATGACTTCTACTCGAGTGACATTTAGAAAAAGAAAGAGTTCAATGTATATAACTACTTGATTATATCACAGTGCTGTGCAGAAATTCTGATATAAAGAAAACTGTTTAATTACCTTCTCTGGGACCTATTCATTTGGTACTTGTGTCCCTCTTTCCTCCCACCACCGAAGACCTATACATTTTATTAAATGCAATTTTAAAGAACATTTAAATCAAAATTGATTCTCAATATTGCATAAGATCTGTAAAACCATACATTAGCTGAGAGCAATAATTGGATATTCCATAAACTCACAGGCAGCCATGTAACTTGATATAAACAAAAAACTGTCTGGCTTAAAAGACATCCAGTGTATTCTTCAGACTACTGATTACTAACATTTAGTACATCAGAGACAGAGTCATGAAATTGTGTTGACATTAAACTATGAGCTGTGGTAAGTCTGTTTGGAGGCCTTGCAGGGCTGCCTCTGTAGACTGATAAAGTAAAATCATGGATGCCCCCAACAGTAGACTACGACATATGATAATGCTCTAGCAACTGGGGCTCAGTCATCTTTTCCATTATCAACTCCATTGTCATAAAGTTTTATATGATTAACACAATCAATATAATACAGAAGAATAAATATTTTTAAACTGTGATTTATCTCAAAACAAAAAGCCTTTGATATAATCAGAGTAGAAAAGAGTTGACGGTGTTACACTCAAGGCTCGGAAAACTCAATGTATACATAGTGAACTTAGTGCAGCCAGTTCAAAACTTGTCTCCCTTCTCACCTTACCTCCATGATGGAGGACTGTTGATATTGAACAATCGAAATAATAAACATTTATTGGAATGAATTAGACAATGGGATTTAGTGAGAACAGAAGGAACTGTATTGAGGCAAATGTACCCTCTATAGCTTTTTATATGCATTTCTGTTCATGGGTCTTGAGGAGTAAGATAGGGTAGCAAAATGCTTAGCCCTTGAAATTGAAAAACAGCGTGTGAAAGGTCTGAGGTCACATTGATCTTCCCTTTCTCTGGCTTCCTCGTGACTCTTTTCTTTGTGTGAGGCCTTTTTTATCAAACTGCGTGGATCGAGCCATGAGTAATCTAATCCAACTCTTTCTGAGACAGAGAAGAAATCTTTATTCTTTTTATCTGGTCCGATCTAGCCTGGCCATTCTTTATTATTAATGTTGTAAGACCTGAGATATGATGTGAAAGACAGTGCTTTGACTGATAGGGCTATAAATCTAAGCAAATTAGTTTTCTACGTGTTCCTACCTAGCTGAGCAAGTGACTGCATTGGGGTTTGGGGCCAAAACACTAGCTAGTAATGAGTGTTCCTTTGCCTGACCTTGTCCTGTATTCATATATTTCCCTTCAGAAACTGAGAAATGGAAAGAAAGAAGAGAGGTGGTAAAAGATAGAGCAGTCTTCATGCACAGCTTGATATCTCTGCTTCTGTAATTAAATAGCTATTGAAACTGCTTTGGAAGTTAGAGTGGAGAGAATTTTTGGTTTGTTTTGCTTTTTTCCATAACACATTCTATATTAGAATTTTAGACAACCATAACAAATATAATAATTTAAATACTGCCTCCTCAAATTTTATATTTTCCTAGACCTGGGATAACTTTGAAAACAGATATTTTTATAAATTTATAATATAGAAAGGTTAACAATGCTACAGTCAAAATCTAAGGAAATTAAAATATATGTGGATGAAAAAATATAACTGTAGGATTAATGATAAATTAACGTTTGTAGGATATTTAAAAGCAAAGACTTAAGTCTCCTGAGAAAGAAAACTTCTGAGAGCTCTTCTCCATCATGTATTGATGCAGAAATATAAATATACATACCACTTGATATGTCAGAAATCCTCATCCTTAACCACTGGCCAGTCAAAAGCAAGGAAGAACTGCAATATTAATTATGATGGAAAACTAACACTGATTCATTTGTGGGAAAAATCAGCTACAAAAATAAATTTTACAGAGTTGAAGTCTACTTAAATGCATATTTGTCTTGAAGAATGAGCTTTAAACTATATCAATATTATCATTGATAAAAACCATTATTAACATTTTATCATAGTATATTTACTTTGAAATAGTTTGTCATTTGCCCTTTGATTTTACTCAGTCATCTTCTTAAAAAGATCTTTAGTTTCCCAATACGTTGGGTGTTAATTTCTTCCTAATATAAAGTACACACCTATGAATTTGGAAATAAAATTGCAATTTTGTGGAATGCCTTAGTCCAAGAGTTGTATCTGAGAGTTCTTTTTGCTAATATTGAAAAAAATAAAAATTATTACCATGTATTGCTATTCTTTAGTTGGCAAATGAAGGAGTAAAGATTATTTATGGTCTTCTTTGAGAAAAGGATATTTGAGTCGAAAACTAAAAGATACGTCTGACAAAAACATCCCCTGTAGAGAGAAGAGCAGTGATTTGGCAGTATAAAAAAGTCTGTTGGTGGCAACAAACTAGAACACAAAACAAAATACTAGTATGTCTGGTGGGTAATGAGAGAGGAGCAGCAGGAGATGAGCTTGGAGAGCTGGACACAGGCAGATGATGGAAAGGTTTGTGGGCCATGTTAAGACTCTCCTACTTGACATAATAGTCTCTAATATCTTGATATCAATAATAATATCAAGTGATTCTATGCACCAAACAGTATTCCAAGTGCTGTATATGAGCTACTTCATTTAGTCCGTACGACAACTCCATATGGGTAGTTATTTATTAATGGGCCCAATTTATAGCACAGACTACTGAGTTTATAATCTTCAAAAATCAAAGATAGAATCCAAACAGCAAAACAAAAACAGGAACCTCTAGCTTCAGAGCTCACCCACTTAACGACTTTGCTTTGTGTCTTCTCTCTATGTTATACTGTCATTCAGTTTAAGACTAAGGGATGCAATAAGAGGATGTAGTTCATGTATTTAAAAGGTCACCTCATCTGATGTGGGAAAAGCGGATTACAGAGGAAAAAGATGAATGCAAGAAAAATAGGAAATAATTGCAGTAATCAAAGCGAACTTCATGGGTGTATGACCTGCACATCCCACAGGACCCTACATTTAGAAGGACATTGTTCTTGGCTATAACTGTCTTGAAATTCTAAATAATTTTTGAAAAAGTTATTTTCACTTTGTACTAGGCCTGCAAATTATACAGCTAACCTTGGCAGTATTTCATGCAAAGATTCTAATGACTTGGATTTTTAGATTAATTCACTCATCTCTGATGACTGGAGCTTTGTATCTCCCTTACAAATACCCTTCCTTGGGGGCAGGAGGGGACTGCCATTTATTAAGCATTGAGCTAGGGAAGATCCTAGGGCTTTACATACATAATTCAATTAATCCTTATAAAGGAGATTCTATTATCAGCATTTTGTTAGATGAGAGAATGGTTGCACAAAGAGGTAAGCAATGTGGCATAACTTAGCTCTAACTCCAAATACATTCTTCTAAACCTAAAATTATCTCTGAGGATCTCATTTTATTGCCCACCCTAGAACCCTATTGCCATGCTCTGCCCATTGATAGGGGCACCTCGTTGCTGCTTGCAGCCCTGGGACAAACCCTTAGCCAGGCCAGTCACTGGAGGTTGCCCTCCCAGATAAAATCCACTTTCACATCTATCCCACACTAAGGCCTGGGCTGGCAATACCTGAGGCCTAACTTCTACTAACTTAAAAAAATAAATTAGAAATAATACCATGAAAAATGTACAAATATTTGCTATGTTTTCCTGAAACCCTGGAGTTTGTGTTTTCATTAGATTTTCAGAGGGTGACAATACCTTAAGGTTTTTTGTTTTGTTTTGTTTTGTTTTTTTTACAATACATGGCCTTTTTTATTTATGTAGCTTGTCTAATCATTCAGAGTGTGTGGATATTGCAATCCTGCTTTATTGAATCATAATCTCCCTAAATTTAAGGGATTAGAGAGTTTACCCAGAAACAGGGTGATGCTTAATTTCTACTCAAATTCTCATGAATATCTGACAAAAGTTTATGTATTTCAGAAGAATTATCACAGTAGCAAGCAGAACAAGGGCTTAAAATCAAATTCAGCAATTGAGGGGAATTCTGAAAATGTTCTTGTATAATGTAAACATTTTTTCTGAAACATAAAAGTAAAATATGTATTATATTCTTCCAAAGTTTTAGAATTCACTCACCTATTAAAAACAATACAAAAGATCAAAAGAGACAAATAAGGACATTACATAATACTAAAAGGGTCAATGCAACAAGAAGAGCTAACGATCCTAAATATATATGCACCCAATACTGGAGCACCCAGATACATAAGGCAAGTTCTTAATGACTTACAAAGAGACTTAGACTCCCACACAATAATAGTGGAAGACTTTAACACCCCATTGTCAATATTAGACAGATTGACCAGACAGAAAATTAACAAGGTTTTCCAGGAGTTGAACTCAGATCTGGACCAAGCAAACCAAACAGACATTTACAGAACTCTCCACCCAAAATCCATAGAATATACATGCTTCTCAGCACCACATCACACCTACTCTAAAATTGGCCACATAATTGGGAGTAAATCACTCCACAAAAAATGCAAAAGAACGGAAATCATAACAAACAGTCTCTCAGGCCACAGTGCAATCAAGTTAGAACTCAGAATACAAAAACCAACCCAGAACCGCACAGCTTCATGAAAACTGAACAACTTACTCTTGAATGTTAACTGGATAAACAATGAAATGAAGACAGAAATAAAGATGTTCTTCGAAACCAACGAGAATGAAGACAAAACATACCAGAATCTCTGGGACACATTTAAAGCAGTCTCTATAGGAAAATATATAGCAATAAGTGCCCGCATGAGAAGCAAGGAAAGATCAAAAATTGACACCCTACCATCAAAACTGAAAGAGCTAGAGGAGCAAGATCAAAAAAACTCAAAGTCTAGCAGAAGACAAGAAATAGCTAAGATCAGAGCAGAATTGAAGGAGATAGAGAAACAAAAAACCCTTGAAAAAAATCAATAAATCCAGGAGTTGGTTTTTTGAAAAGATCAACAAAATAGACCACTAGCCAGATTAATAAAAAAGAAAAGAGAGAATAACCAAATTGATGCAATAAAAAATGATAAAGGGGATATCACCACAGATTCCATAGAAATTCAAACCATCATCAGAGATTATTACAAACAACTCTATGCACATAAACTAGTAAACCTGGAAGAAATGGATAAACTCCTGGACACTTGCCTCCTCCCAAGCCTAAACCAGGAAGAAGCCGAAACCCTGAACAGACCCATAACAAGGTCTGAAGTTGAGGCAGCAATTAAGAGCTTACCACCCAAAAAAAGCCCAGGTCCAGACGGGTTCACAGCCGAATTCTACCAGACATACAAAGAGGAGCTGGTACCATTCCTTCTGAAACTATTTCAAACAATACAAAATGAGGGAATTCTTCCCAAATCATTTTATGACACCAACATCATCCTGATTCCAAAACCTGGCAGAGACTCAACAAGAAAAGAAAACTTCAGGCCAATATCCATGATGAACATAGATGCAAAAATCTTCAATAAAATACTGACAAGCCGATTGCAACAGCACATCAAAAAGCTTATCCACCATGATCAAGTAGGCTTCATCCCGGGGATGCAAGGCTGGTTCAACATACGCAAGTCTATAAACGTAATTCACCACATAAACAGAACCAAAGACAAAAACCACATGATTATCTCAACTGATGCAGAGAAGTCCTTCGACAAAATTCAACAGCCATTTATGCTAAAAACGCTCAATAAGCTAGGTACTGATGGAACGTATCTCAAAATAATAAAAGCTATTTATGACAAACCAACAGCCAATATCATACTGAATGGGCAAAAACTGGAAGCATTCCCCTTGAAATGTGGCACCAGACAAGGATGCCCTCTCTCACCACTCCTATTCAATATAGTAATAGAAGTTCTAGCCAGAGCAACCAGGAAAGAAAAAGAAATAAAGGGTATTCAAATAGGAAAGGAGGAAGTCAAAATTGTCTCAATTTGCAGACGACATGGTTGTATATCTAGAAGACCCCATCGTCTCAGCCCCAAATCTCCTGAAACTGATAAGCAAGTTCAGCAAAGTCTCAGGATACAAAATCAATGTGCAAAAACCACATGCATTCATATACACCAATAACAGACTTAAACAGAGCCAAATCAAGAAGAAACTTCCATTCACAATTGCCACAAAGAGAATAAAATACATAGGAATACAACTAACAAGGAACGTAAAGGACCTCTTCAAGGAGAACTACAAGCCACTGTTCAACGAAATAAGAGAGGACACAAACAGATGGAGAAACATTCCATGTTCATGGTTAGGAAGAATCAATATCGTGAAAATGGCCATACTGCCCAAAGTAATTTACAGATTCAATGCTGTCCCCATCAAGCTACCAATGACCTTCTTCGCAGAACTGGAAAAAACCACCTTAAACTTCATATGGAACCAAAAGAG
>NW_022440315.1:0-7572 GCF_009761245.1 Sapajus apella
CGGGGCCGCGGCAGGGGCGGGGCCGCGGCAGGGGCGGGGGCGGGGCTCGCGGGGCGGGGGCGGGGCTCGCGGGGCGGGGCCCCGGCAGGGGGCGGTGCCGACGGGGGGTGCCCTCCACCGAGCGAGGGTTTTTCCGGAATCGCGGGGGGCGTAGAGGGCGGGAAGGGGGCAGCGACTGTGCCTCATCCCCACCTGGAGGCGTCAGAGCCCACAGGGCCCCGCCCTCCCGCGGTCCAGCGGGGTCCTGGGGGTCCTGGGGCTCTTGGGCGACTTCTTCCTGCCCCACAGGCTCCACCGGGGCTTTCTTCAGCGCCAGGGTGAGCCCTGGACCCCCAGTGGAGCCGCGCTCCGGAGAAGAGGCAGGACAGCCCCGAGCTCGGCAAAGGGGCAGGGGGGTGGAGGCGAATCTCACCTTCCCTGGCCGCCCCAGCCCTCCCACAGGAGAGGGGAGGTTTCAGGGCCGTGTGGCCGGCCGGGTACACAGTAGGCGCTTAATAAATGCTCCTGGCTTGAAGGAGGCTTTTGACTGCAGACTCGCAGGGGGCAGTGTGCCCAGGGAGCTGAATTCCCAGCACTCAGTTCCCGGATGAAGTCACCTGGACCCTCACTCTGGCCTGGCCGGAGGTGCGGGGGTTCAGCTCCCTGGGTGCCAGGTGAGCACTGAAGCCTGAGGCTGGGAGTGGGGCAGGTGCTGGGCAGACCCCCTGCGTCCAGCCAGGCAGCCCAACCTTGTTCACAATGCCCACTCTGGGCCCACTCTGGTACACCAAGTCAGTAGTTGGGTGCAGCCTCCCCCATCCTTGAGTGTTTGGAAGCTCAAGGTGGGCTGGAGGCCCTGGAGCTGGAGAGGAGGAGTCTCACAGAGTGTGGACTCAGCCAGCTGTCCCTGAGTTCTCTCTGTGGGCCCCACAGGGCCTGCAGCACCCTGTCCCCACCTCTGAAGGAGGCTGGTGTGGCAGGCAGCCTCTTCTCCGGGAGCCCCATCCCACTGCACCCTGGTGCTCAGACCTGGACGTTGGAGCTGGGCCCCTGGGCTCCTTGGCCCTCGGCTGCAGACTGGGGCTGCCGCCTCCTCTGCCAGGCCTGGATATGGTCCTGACGCCTCACCCCTGCTGCCTGGCCTGTGCCTCTGGGGGAACACCGGGCTGATGTGACCCCAACGGGAAGGCACTGAGGACCCCACAAGTGCAGGACTTTGTCACTGAGTGGCCAGGTCACCCGGTGGGCGTGGGAGTGAGAACACAGACACTCAGCAGGAGGCGAAGATAACCCCCTAACTGGAGGGCAGCCAGGCTGCAGCGCTCCTGGAAAGAAGCCATTGGATTTAGCAAAACGCAGAACGCACAGGCTCCTGGAGTGGCCGCGTTAGCTCTGGCTGTTGGATCCCAGAACCCTCAGCAGGCATTTCCCATGTCCAGGTCACTCAGAGCTGCTCCTCCTGCCCAGGCCAGGGCACATGGGTGCATGGGGAGGGCCTGGGCAGGGGCCGTAGGTTCTTTCTTTTACCCACCTACTGCTTTGCTTTAAAGGTCTGTGGGCTTTGGTCTTTGTTGGAGACTGGCAGGAACTTCTGGATGTGGGAGTCATCCCGGCGCCTGCATGCTCACCTGCAGTGATGAGCTTTGCCCCAAGTGGAGGGTGCGATGTCAGCCCTGTGTCCTGGCGCCTTGGTTATGTTGGATGAGGGCGCAGTTTTGGAGATCACGCCCTGCATCTTCCAGAGCTGGTGAGCAGTTTGAGTGCCACGTGGAAATGGCTCCAGAGCCCTCCATGAGCCACAAGGAACGACCTCCTCATTGAGCCCTCTGCCTCTCTGTGCCAGCCCCGTGTGCCCAGCACATGCTGGCACAGCTTCCTCCCAAGGACCTTGCAGTGATGTCGGAAGTCAGAGGGGGTTCCGGGCTGCATGATCAGGTCCATGGTCCAGGCCATGACTTGGTGGCATGATCGGGTCTGTGGTCCAGGCCATGGCTTAGTGGCAGGATCGGGTCTGTGGTCCAGGCCATGGCTTGGTGGCAGGATCGGGTCCGTGGTCCAGGCCATGGCTTGGTGGCAGTATCGGCTCCGTGATCCAGGCCATGGCTTGGTGGTCCAGGACCGTGGTCCAGGCCGTGATGGGGGCACTCTCGTCCTCTTACTTCCAACTCCTCCCTGGCTGTCTACCCACTCTCTGCCCCCCTCACCCCCCACCGGCCTTTCCTACCAGACATTTCCCTCAGCCGGAAATGTCTGCCTCACAGCAGCTGCCTCAACTGTGGCTCCCGGCTGGAGCGAGGAACCTGGTTCCCCCTCCCTGCCCAGGTCGGACCTACCCCTGACGCTGTCAGGACCCGCCTTGCTCTGGTGCCGTCTCCTGTCAGGGCTGTGTGCAGAGGCGGCTGGAGCAGGGTCTTCAGGGCCTTGGCTCTCGTTTTCCCTAAAACAATTTTGAAAAGCTGCCAAACCACTCCCATGTTGAAGTCAACATCTACATTTCTTTAAAAATCCGAAAATGTAAATAATTGCAAATAATGTCATTTCTAGTATAACGTAAATACTCACATGTTGAAATAAAACTGTTAGTCACGCTTGTAAATGTATCCAGGAAGCTGAATGCCAACATGGTCTGATGCCCGCTGTCAGTCGTGTGAAGAAGATGCAAACATGTTCTTCTCCAGCGGGCCGAGATCTTCGGGCTGACGCTTTTCCTTCGGCGCATCATGGCCATCTGGTTGCTGCCCAGATTGTATCTGATTATGAACTATTTTTGTGCCTGAATTTCTGTTGACTCCTCATCACACTTTGCAACAAATACACATGTAAATTTTAATAAATCAGGTATTTGATAAAGAAAAAATGTTTTAGCTTTTTTTGCTTCGACTATAGGCTCATTTTATTAAAGTCAGGGTTGACATAAGTGGCGGTGCTTATGTTAGAGACAGGAGCCGGCCGGCAGGACCTGTGCACCACATGGACCACGTGGACCACAACCAGCTTTGTGGGAGCTGCCCTGTGGCTCCGGTGGCAACACTGCCTCCTCACTCCGTCTCTGCGCCACTGGCCCTGTCCTGCCACGCTCACCTCTCAGGGGAGCCAGTGCCTCTGGGAGCAGACGGACCCACTGCCACCCCTGGGAGCCTCTGGGTGCTGCTCCCTGCGCCTTCAGCTCCCAGCACCGTCTCTCCGTCGAGGTGGCAGGTTTGGCATCTGCTTTCTGGCAGAATCTAGGCGGCTGGGGTTCCCTCTGCACAGGAAGGCCTTGTTGACCTGCTGGAGGCTAGCAGGCCACGTGCCACCCATGCCCTGTCACCATCACACAATCACGCCTCTGCGTCGCAGACCTCCACCTGAGTGTGAGCAAACCGGGGTGAGCTCAGTTGTTGGTGAGGGGGGAGCCGGGAAGCTGCCATCCCAGAACACACCATGCCTCAAGGGACTGGCCGGGCAGTGACGCTTCTCTGCAGTGCTTGAAGGGTGGCTGGGTGAAGTCACAAAGGACATGTCCAGCGCAGCTGCTCTCGGCTGACCTGGGGCCCTCCGAAGAGCCCAAACTTGACTTCTCACACTGGGGGAGCTTGAGAAAGACTGGCCAGCAATGGGGTGCCTCTGTGGGAAACTGCTCAGGGAAGCCTGGGGCTAGCCCTGGGTCCTGAAGAGTGGAGGGAGGAAGGGGACTCACCACTGCGGGGGCCCAGCCAGGGAGCAGCACTTCGCACCCACCCCCCCCACCTCTCACCCTCCCCCACCTCTCCCCCCACCTCTCCCCCCCCCCCCATTCCCCCCCCCCACATCTCCCCTCCCCCCACCTCTCACCCTCCCCCCACCTCTCACCCTCCCTCCCAGGCACACATACCTGCACATGCTCTGTGATTCTGACATAAGCATGGTGTAAGCACCCAGGTTAAGCAGAACACTTGAGCTTGGAGGTCCATTCCCTCCTTCGGTTGCCTGTGTCGGCTCCCAGAGCATCCAGGTGAGGGGCGGCCTGGAGGCTCAGAACCCGGAGCTCGCTGCCCACAGGATGCAGCCGCCATTCACACCCGCCTTCCGGAGGACACACAAACACGTCAGATGTGGGCAGCCAGCCAGGAGCACCTGATCTCACAGCCCCGAAAGCAGAAAATGGGGGACACCAAGAGAAGTGTTCAGAGACCTTCCTTCATGTTGCAAATCCTAACACGCTTCACAGAGAGGGGCAGAAACGGAGGACACCCTGCTGTCACCACCGCAGTGAGCACCCACGGAACTGCCACCCACAGGGCCCCGGCCTCCAACTGCCAACCCCAGCCCGCATGGCGGCACCGTCCACGCTCACAGGGATGATTTCCGTGCTTTTCTTCACAGCTTCACCACCGCAGCGTGTTGTTAAACTCTGCAATTCAGTTTCACCTGTTTTGGTTTTGACAATCTGTATACGGTAGAATCAGGCAATGTGTATTTGTGTGTGTGTGTATTGGTGTGTGTATTTGTGTGTATGTGTGTATTTGTGTTTGTATATTTGTGTGTATGTATTTGTGTGTGCATTTGTGTATGTGTGTGTGTGTATTTCTGTGTATGTCTGTATCTGTGTATTTGTGTGTGTATGTGTGTATTTGTGTGTATTGGTGTGTGTATGTGTGTATTTGTGTGATGTGTATGTGTGTGGGTTTGTGTGTGTATATGTGTATTTGTGTATATTGGTGTGTGTATGTGTATTTGTGTGATGTGTATGTGTGTGTATTTGTGTGTATGTGTGCATTTATGTATTTGTGTGTATGTGTGTGTATTGGTGTGTGTGTGTGTATTTCTACATATGTATTTGTGTGTATTGTGTATTTGTGTTCGTATATTTGTATTTGTATATGTGTACATTTGTGTATGGGTGTGTTTGTGTGTATTTGTGTGTATTGGTGTGTATGTGTATTGGTTGTATGTGTATTGGTGTGTATGTGTGTGTATTGGTGTATGTGTGTATTTGTGTGTATGTGTGTATTGGTGTGTGCATGTGTGTATTTCTATGTATGTGTGTATGTGTGTATTTGTGTATTTGCCTGTGTGTGTTGGTGTGTGCATGTGTGTATTTCTGCATGTGTTTGTGTGTAGATGTGTGTGTGTGTGTGTGTGTGTGTGGGCGTGTGTGCATTTTTCCTCACTCACTGTCTCTGAGATTCAACCATGTTGATATGGCTAGTGGTAATTTATTGATCATCATTGCCGCCCTGTATTAAATCACATCGGTATTCCACAGTTTACGTTCTGCTTCCACTGTTGGTGGGCACTCTGGTGGTTTCGAGGTTTGAGGCCTCAGGAACGAAGCTATGGGGCCTCTGTTGTTGCATGCCTGTGTTTCTGCTGGGCCTGTCTTTACAGTGGAGTTGCCAGGTCCTATGTTACACGCGTGTGAAGTTCCCCATTTTCCTCGCACTGGGGATGGCCAGGGCATGGGTGCTGGTGTTGGGAAGGTGCCCTTCACCCTCCACTTTGCCAGCTGGCTTCTGCTGGCTCAAGTGTGCCCAGGCGTGTCTGTTTCTAGACTCTATCCTTTCCCATCCACCTTCCCGTCAATTCTGCGCCAGCCCCACAGCCCACCCTTGCCTCTTCCACCACCTCCTCCTTCTTCAGGAAGGTCCGGGCTGTGCCGGGCCTCGCATTTTCACACCCGTCTGGAACAGCGTGTCGTGTGCCCTGGAGTGTTGCTGGGGTCTGGCTGGGGTTGCACTGGCCCTGCACAGCTTCCAGCCTTCATGACCGGTGCCTCCTCACCGAGGACACACGCCTTCTTCCACACAGTCAGGTTATCACATGTGCTCTCGTGATGTTTAAAGGTCTTATGCGTCCGCTACTATATTTAGCGTGAATAGCTGATGTTTTGTGGTGCTACTGTAGCTTCTATCTTTGCAAAACATTTATTTTCTGTTTAGTGCTGGCCTATAAAAATAAAGTTAGTTTTTGTGTAACAACCTTGTATCTGGCAACGTTGCTAAACCTGCTTACTTCTGATCTTTGCATTGCTTTGATTTTCTATGCAAGCAACCATATCATCAAGAACAATGCCAGGCTGACCTCCTCATTACCCACCCTTAGCACGTTTCTTTCTTCCTCCTCCTCACTGTCCCTGCCGGGGCCTCCTGACAACACGGAATAGCAAGCATACCGAGCGTCCGCTCTGCTGAGCTCCCAGTGGGAGAGAAGGCCAGCTTTCTATTTCACCATTAAATGTAATTTTGCAATAGGATTTGTAACTGCCTTTAGCAGATTAATTAAGTCTCCTTCTCTTGCTAATTTTCCATGTGTTCTATTAAATCACAAATAGGTGCTGAATTTTATCGAATGTGTTTTCTGTGTCTACTAGGATGGTGATGTGACTTCCTCTCGTATTCTGATAATATGTTAGATCACACAGGTACATATGTGATGCAGAACTAATTTTGCATTCCATCCACCTGATTGTGATGCAGGGTCTTTACTCAGTACTGCTGGATTTGGCTGACTAATATTTTGTGTGAGAACTTTTCGTTTATTTTCATTGGCCAGTAATGTGTCTTTGTCATAATGTCCTTGTTAGCTGTAAGTATCAAGATTCTGCTTCCTTCAACGAACAATTGGGATATTTCTTCTTTTTCTATTCTCTGAAAGAGTTCTACTTCTAGTAGAACTACTGTTATTTTTCCTTAAATGCTTGGTGAAATTCTCTGCTGAGGTCATTACTGGATCTAAAGACATTTGTTTTTAAATGGGAAGGTTTCAAATTATGAATTCAGTTCTTTAATATTTATACAACTAGCAAGAGGCTTTCAGGCCAGGCACAGTGGCTCACGCCTACAATCTCAGCATTTTGGGAGGTTGAGGCAGGAGGATCACTTGAGGCTAAGGAGTTCAAGACTGGCCTGGCCAACACAGTGAGACCCCATCTCTGAAAAAAAGCTTTCATATTTCCTACAAATTTCTCTTTTTATCTAACTTTTCCAAGTTATTGGCATCAACTTTGCACATATCATCGATCTGCTCTTTACCTTTTAATCTCTGTAGGGTCTGAAGTAATACCCCTAACCCCAGACACATTTGCTTGTACCTTCTTTCTTGTTTCTTGATTGGATTTGCCAGGACTATATTGATTTTATGAACGCTTTTAAAGAAGATACATATATAGTTTTGTTAATTTCTATTCTTTTATTTTTTCTTTTTGAGACAGAGTCTTGCTCTGTCGCCACGCTGGAGTGCAGTGGCGCAATCTCGGCTCACTGCAACCTCTGCCGCCTGGGTTCAAGTGATTCTTCCTCCTCAGTCTCCCAATTTCTATTCTTATCTTTATGATTTCATTCCAATATTTTTGGTTAATTTGTTATTATTTTTCTAAATTTTCGAGATATATGCATAACTCACTGATTTTCACCCTTTTTCTTTTCTTTCTTTTTTTTTCCAGAGTCTCACTCACTCTGTTGCCCAGGCTGGTCTTGAGGTTCCAGTGGCTCTGGTGTGAATAGTGTGAAGTTCCAGCGGCTCTGGTGTGAATAGTGTGAGGTTCCAGCGGTTCTGGTGTGAATAGTGTGAGGTTCCAGTGACTTTGGTGTGGGGTTCCAGTGGCTCTGGTGTGAATAGTGTGAGGTTCCAGTG
>NW_022440316.1:0-7361 GCF_009761245.1 Sapajus apella
GGGAGAGACAGGGAGGGAGGGAGAGACAGGGAGGGAGGGAGAGACAGAGAAGGAGGGAGAGACAGGGAGGGAGGGAGACAGAGGGAGGGAGGGAGAGACAGAGCGGGAGGGAGACAGAGAGAGGGAGGGAGAAAGAGGGAGGGAAAGAGAGACAGAAGCTGAGCTGGGCGGCCGAAGGGACTGGAGAGAACGTTGTTGGCCCTTTCTCCCCGGCAGGTACTGAACCGTAGGTTGGATGATGGGACGTGTCCTCCCCACACCTGTGACGGGGCCCAGGAGGGGCCGACTTTGGGGAGGAGCTGCTGAAGGGTGGTGGGGAGCCGGCAGGGTGCCCCCACAGCGCCACACGACACTGCTCCCTCAGGGGTGACGCTGGTCCCTGTTGGCTCCACAAGCAGCCCCTGACACTGTCCCCAGGTGTCCACAGGCTCTGCTCCATGCTGGGGTCCTCTCCGAGGGTGGCCTCCTGGGAAGGCTGGGCAGCAGGCCTTGGAGTTCGGGGGCAGGACGAACCCTGTGTCTGCCCACCCCGGTGCCTGCCGGCCAGTCCAGCTGTGCAGTCCTGCGCGTGAGCTCCCCTGTGCCGTCCCTGCGGCCAGCCCGGCCTGTGTGTTCTCTCTGCCTGTGCTCCCAGCGGTGGCACTCAGAGAAGCCCATGTGGCCTCTCCGCCAGTGAAGTTGTGTTGACACAGGAGTGGCATGTGTCGAAGGCGTGGCAGACCCCCCACCCCACACTACGAGCTGCTCCAGGCACAGGTCCCCCGCTTTCTGAACGGTGTCTCATTGTCCCCCAGGGCAGACAGGCCTCACCTTTGGTCAGCAAGGGCTCCTCACCCCCACCCCACGGCGAAGGGCCTGGAGATGCTGCTGGAGACGCACATACGGGTCCCCACAGAAGCCTGTGGAGGAGTCACCATGAGGATGGGCCACGGTCACGGCGGTCACGTGCCACAGGTCAGAGACAGCCATGAGCCCGGGCCTCCTGGTCACGCAGGGGCAGGAAAGCCCACTCCTGGTCACAGCAAGGCGAGTGGAGGGCAGATGTAGCTGGGGCATCAGGCCTGGTGCTCCAGAAACCAGGGAGGCCTGGGCGGCCGGAGGTCCCGGGAAGGGGCCTGGGCGACGGGGGGTCCCGGGAAGGGGCCTGGGCAGCCAGGGGTCCCGGGAAGCTGCCTGGGCGGCCGGGGGTCCCGGGAAGGGGCCTGGGCGGCCGGGGGTCCCGGGAAGGGGCCTGGGCGGCCGGGGGTCCCGGGAAGCGGCCTGGACGGCCTCCTTTCCCAGCGCCTCATCCAGCATCTGAACTTGTGTGAAGGAGGCGGCTGAGCAAACACCCGCGGCTCCATCCCCAATCTGTTCCCCTCCACGCCTGTATCATTTTGAACAAACCCCCAGCCATCAGAGGGTTCATCTGTCCGCAGTCACAGACTCCCTAGCACACGACGAAACCCCAGTCCCCTCTCTCCCGTACAGATGATTCCTAGATGTCCTCAAACCCACAGGCACCCATCCCTGCTGCCCGCCCCAGCGTTCGGAAGAGCCCATGTGGCCTCGGTGAGGAAGGCAGCACTGGCCCCTGGTGCAGACCCAGGAGAGGGAGGGCAGCTGGCACCGACCAGAGTGTCCTGGTGCTGTGGGGGAAGTCCAACCTCTTCAAATGAGGCATTCTGCTAGATTCCCCAGTTTCGTGGTGGTGTTCCAGGGAATGCCCCGCAGCCCAGGATGGCCGGGCAGGAGGTGCCTTCGTGGACTCAGGGAAGCACCATGGGGAGGACATGGCCTGGGTCACTGGAGCAGGTGGGGAGAGCCTGCCCCCACCCCTCTCTCCCCTTTGTGGCCCCACCCCCCACCCCCGTCCGACCCCTCCCACCGCCCCTCCTTCCCCATGCCCAGCCCCTCCCAGCCCCCCCCCCGCCCCTTCAGTGGCCTTGGGGACCACTAGCGTAACACCTAGGCAGGTTCAAAAGGGAGTGACAGTTAGGTTAGAGCTGAGTGAACCCGGCAGGGGTGCAAGGACTTGGGCTCATCACAGCGCGTCAATGCTGGCTCGCCAACCCTGCAGACAGGGCACATTCATCAGCCTGTCCACAACGGGGGCGCTGGGGCGGGCAGAGGGCACCTGGGAACTGACTGTACTTTCTTTTTTCTTTATTTTTTAATTTTTCTCCTGCATACAGTTTTGCCTAATAAAGCGCGTCTGTACTTTCACCAAGTTTTCGGCGATCCTGAAACTGCTCTGAAGCCTGTTAGGTTTTCTGTTTGAGATGGAGCGTCGCTCTATTGCTAGGTTGGAGTGCAGTGCTGTGATCTCGGCTCACCTCACCCTCCACCTCCTGGGTTCAGGCGATTCTCCTGTCTCAGCCTCCCAGGTAGCTGGGATTACAGGCACCCACCACTACACCCTGCTGATTTTTGTATTTTGAGTAGAGACAGGGTTTTGCCATACTGGTCAGGCTGGTCTTGAACTCCTGACCTTGAGTGATCCTCCCACCTTGGCCCCTCAACGTGCTAGGATTGCAGGCGCAATCCCAGCAAAAGCCCTATTCCTTTTGAAAAGGCGCACGAATGGAGACACTTGGATTCTCCAAGACGCTGAGGTGGGCCAGCCTGGGCTGCGGCTCCCAGAGGAGCCCCTTCTTTCTTGTGCACGTCTTGAGTTCTGGGCAGACGAGGCTCTCTGGTCATCAATGGGGAAGCAGCAGCTAGGAGGAGGCCAGGACGCAGATCAAGATGCCTCAGGGCCCATCCAGGGAAGTCGGCGCCCACCAGGCCCATGCTGAGCAGGGCTGGGGTCTCCTTGGCCAAGAATCAAGGCCCCTGCTGTGCCTGTCCCTGTGTCCCCACTTTCGGGGACAGTGAGGGGTCTGGCAGGGAAGGCGTGCAGAGGCTGCTGCTGTCTGGGGCCAGGGAGCTCGCTCTGCAGCCCGTGCCCGGGCTCCAGGCCTCTGAGCCCTAGATGCTGACAGACAGAGGGTTGGCTCCCAAGTTCCTGCAGGCAGCGCCTCCCTGCTCCCTAGGAGGCACTGGGTGTCCTCTTGCTCAGGCAGAACTCTGGGAGGGGCTCCTCTGGGGTGCCTGGGAATGCTGCGAGGCCTTGAGGAGCTGGGAACGCAAGAGAAGAGGCCAGCCTGGGCCAGAGCCTCCACGGCCCTCACCGCTGCTGCTGGGGGCTGGGCTCCCTTCCCTCTGCCTCGTGATCACGATAGGGTCCTGGATTATCGTTCAGCAAACATCCGTTCCTTCCTCCTCCCCCTCCCGAGGACACAGGCACACAGGCACACTCTGCTCTGGATCAATAGTGGATCAATAGTAGATTTCAAGCAGGCTGGGCTTGGCCTCTGGTGTCACTGTGAGAAACACACCCCAGGTAAGGCTGCCGGCCTCTGGAGGGTGAGAGAGCTGGGGAGAGGTTCTGGGCCCCACCTCAGCCCAGAGCCCAGCCCAGAAGGGCCGACAAGCCTAGACCAGCTGGCCCTGAGGTGAGACGGACACCAGCTACAGCTCGGGGGCAACTTGTTATGCAGCGTTACCCACCCAGTGGCTGACTGATGCACTTCTGTGCCCCTAGCTGAGGACAGCTCTCCCGGGGCCTCAGCCTCCTCACAGCTGAAGTGGGGAGAACACTGGTGCCTCCTCCCTAGGACGGGCTCAAGGATGAGATGACTCAGCGCAGGGGAATCCTCCGCACAGCCTGTCCCGGCAGCAGGCCCTCAGCGAGTGAATGCTGCTCTTGTTCCTGACTTTGCAGGCGCCAGGGCCGGCGAAGGGGGCCCAGCTCCCTCCCCGCAGCCCGCTCCTTGGCCTGCAGGGCTGGGCATGAGGCGGCTCCCTGGCTCCGGGCCCTTCCTCAGCCTGCGGTGGGAGAGACAACAGCTCACAACAGGCTGCTTTGTAACCCCAGCTGCGGGTGCACCCACTGTGTCCTCGCCCCGGCACACCCTGAAATCCCCCTTGCTGCTCTGCGCCTCATTTGCAAAGGTCACCGCTGCACCTGCTGAAGTAACGCGTGGCATTCAGCCCAGTACCCCAGTGTGCTCCGCGCGCCCACGACATGCCCTTGGTGAGCAGCTCAGTGGTATTTCCTGCAGACGAAGGCCCAGGGTTGAGGGGGCCGTGGGGACAGCGCTGCCAAGGGACGGGCGAAACTCCTGTGCACAGCCCCTGGCTGGGGGCATCTGCCAGGCCTGGGATCACCCTCGCCAGGGCCAGGCCACCTGCAGCAGACCCCAGGGAGGAGTAGCAGCCCCAGGGCTGCAGCTGTCGCCTCTCCGCGGACGCCATGTTCGGGCTAAGTTGGGCAGCCCGGTCTCGTGTTGCTGGCCCTGGCCAAGGGAGGACCTATGGGAGGGGCGGAGGTGAGGCTGTGGCTGGGTGGGACATGCAGTGCCCACCGACGGAAGGTGCTGGACATGTGCCCGGCTACAGGACAGCAGCCAGGGAGCAAGTGGCAACAGCAGCTGAGGGGAGGGTCTTGCACCCGACTGCTCTGGAAGTGCGTCCGGCCAGGGCGCCCTCACTGTGCGGACATAGGGGCGCCCAGCTGTCTGTGCATGCAAGGCCCAGCAGGAGCTTCCTGGGGTCCACAGGTAACCCAAAGCAGAGCTCATTTTCTCCCAGTACCCTCCCAGCTTTTAGAACCTTCCTCCAGCCCCATTCTAGTGTTCACGCTGGCCGACACCCCTGCCGGCTCACTGCCTGGTGACCAGCCACCCACCTCGTGCCAGCAAAGCCAGCTGCCCATTGCCTGGGCACGCGGCCTCGCCAGGCTCCTATGGCCAGTCCTCCTGAAGCAGCCTTGACCCCAGGGGGGCCTGTGACGGGACAGGCAGCGGACCCTGTGCTGGCCGAGGGGCCACCCGCTGGAACTGGGTGAAAGGAAGCTCCCAGGAAGCAGAAACCAAGCAAACCTCCCCCAGTCACCCCTGCATTTATCGTGTGCCTTCTGCACCCGCCAAGGACGCCCTTTGTGGCCCTGGGGTTGGAAGTGTGGGTGGGGGTGTGTCCTCTCCCAGACTGAGGAGTCCTGTCTAAGGCGAGGCTGCCCTTGAGGTTTTGCAGGGTGGATGATTGCTCAGGGCTGGGCCTGGGATAGAATTCTGGGCTCGAGGGGACTCTGGGTGGGGCAGAAACGAAACGCCCAGACGTTCCGGGGTCAGGCTTCTGGGCGCAACCTCCGCCTGGCAGCAGGTTCTGTCCAGGGACAGGGACTAGGGAGTGGCGCCTGCCCCAGCCTGGTGAGGACGCCAGTGAGGGCGACTTCTGCTTTTCTTGAGGAAGAAACTTGGCTTTTGGCTGGCCAGATCATCTTCCCTCAGAAGCCTCCTGTCTGTCACCTGATTCTCCTTTTCAGGTCTGTTTCTTTGCCTCCTTAACAATGAGCTCAGCACAAGGGGTGTGTTTGCCACCTGCCAGGAGGCAGCTGAGGGCTTACTGTGAGAGCTTCTTACCCGGCCGGGTGAGGTGGCTCACGCCTGTAATCCCACCATTTTGGGAGGCTGAAGCGGGCGGCTCACTTGAGGCCGAGAGTTCAAGACCAGCCTGGCCAACATGGAGAAACCTCGTCTCTACTAAAAATACAAAATTAGCTGGGTGTGGTGGCGCGTGCCTGTGATCCCAGCTACTTGGGAGGCTGAGGCAGGAGAGCTGCTTGAACCTGGGAGGCAGAGGCTGCGGTGAGCCGAGATCGCACCCTTGCCCTCCAGCCTGGGCAACAAGAGGGAAACTCCATCTCAAAATAAAAAAAAAAAGAGAGAGAGAGAACTTTCCTTCCCACGGCAGCCCTGGGGGAGGGGCCGTGGCTCTCCCCATTTTATAGGGGAGTCGCTGGTCACCTTGCTGGGAAGAGGAGGAGCGGGGCTGGGCCCAGCAAGCCTGTGAGCAGCGGGAGCTGAGCCTGGTGCTGGGCGGGGCTCCAGGGAGGCCCTGAGTGCTGGAGGGGCTCTCGGTGGTCTCAGAGTATCTCCACAACCTCCCACTCACACGCATTGCTCCGCAGGAAGCTCTGGGGCTTCTGCTGGGAGGGGGTCCATGCTCCTGCCCCGTGGGGACTTCCGGCAGGCGGAGGTCTGAGCCCATCTCCAGGGCCTGCCGCTGCTGTGCTCAGTTTAGGTGCATGCAGGGTCTGACCAGCCAGCTGTGGGGGCCAGTCATGTATGAGGGTTGGCGGATCGTTAGCATTCCTGGAAACGTTTTTCCACGGAGCAGGTCAGGGCGGTGGTCTCCCCTGGGCTGTGGCAGGGTATGGGGACAGTGAGCCGCACTCATGGGGTCCGCTGCCCAGTTCCAGTAGCCAGTCAGGGGCAGGCATTCCAAAGCTTCCCTGGGCTCATTGAGCAGCCGTGCCCAGTGCTGTGGGGTCGGGGCGACATCGCAGATGGGTCTCCTGGATTCAGGCCGAAAGATCAGTCTTGGGGCACCTCAGGGTCAGAGGTTCAGAAACCCCTGTGGTGGGCCTGGCTTGCCTCCTGGCCTGCAGCTCTGCCCGATCCTGAAAGGCCACGGGTCAGTCCTGGCCCACGGGCCCCTCCCCACGGTAAGACCTGCCGCACTTGAAACTTGCAAACATGGAAACTCGGCCACCTGACCCGTGGCCTGGCTGAGCACGGTGACCTGATCCTGGGGCCCCGTGGGGCTCCATGGGCCCTGGGCTCCCCAGCGAGGTCAGGTTTCCAGGCTGCCTGGGCCCCAGCGAGAGGTGCTTGGGGACGCTGGCCCAGGCCCTGCTGAGGTGCCTCCCAAGGAGGAGCCGTGGGCCTCCAGTGCAGGGGGCTGCAGATGCCCGTGAGCTCCGACTCCCTAGCAAGTGGGCTGGGCACTGCTGCTTGCAGGGGGCGGGGGCTGTGGCCCACGAGGACCCAGCCTGGCATGAAACAGAGGGCAGGCGAGAGGGCTGGTGTGGGCTCGCTCAAGGGTTGTGGGAGCCCAAAACCCTGGGGGGCAGACTCAGGCCCTGGGGGTCACATCCATGGGGCCATCAGGTGACCCTCTCGGGCCACCAGGACCAGACACACAGTGCCTTGGCCTCTCATCTCATAGCGTGGATCTGTGCACACACAAGCATAGACAGACACAGACACATAGACAGACACACACACAGATAAATACAGACATACAGACACACAGACACACACACACAGACGCAGACACATAGACACACACAAAGATGTATACAGACATACACACAGACACGCACACACACAGACACACACACACAGACACAGACACACAGATACAGACATACAGACAGACACGCACACACACACACAGATATATACAGACACACACAGACACAGACACACAGACACACAGAGACGTATACAGACATACAGATATGGAGACACACGCATAGATGACACACAGAAATA
>NW_022440317.1:0-7358 GCF_009761245.1 Sapajus apella
GAAACGAACGCTGGTACCCTCTGCACCAGCTACCGGAAACGAACGCTGGTACCCCCTGCACCAGTTACCAGAAGGCTGCCACCCACTATGACAGCCACCAGAAGCGAACGCTGGTACCCCCTGCACCAGCTACCAGAAGCCTCAAGCGACGTCTCGGTGAGGCTTGCCAGGTCGGAGTTGAAATGACTCGTCAGTCCCCCGACACAGGCCCAGACCAGTACCTCCGGAGGCTTTTCGTTTTAGGACCCTGAGGAATTTCGGGTGAATGTCGGCCGAGAGGTCGCTTATCCTCCACGGTGGCTCTCCGGGGCCCTGCGAAAGAACAGGGGGCGCCTCCCCAGAGGCCCTCATGGTGGGAGCGGCCGCCCGGGCGAGATTCTGAGATGGCTTTTGTCTGGTGATAACAAAAAGAGAATATCTCGCTGGGGAACTCCAAATGTTGTATTTGACCGGAGCGTAGAAAGTTATCACGAGACAAAAGTATGCCAGATTGCAGAGTCATTTATTATGCCGGCGACCACAGAGGACTCACGTCTCTCCAACCTGTGGTGGCAACAGGAGGGTGCCACAATTTTTTATACCCGAAAAACCACCTTGGGAGTGGGGGTGAGGGGCGGGGATGGGGATGAAAAGGCTTCAGACATTCCGAGGGCTAGTGGATTCTGTAAATTACCTCCTGGGCAGAGATGAGGGTGGGGGTCTCCGGACATTCCAAGGGATGGGGACTTTTGTCATTCCGTTTGTTACTTAAGTGGTTTACAGAAGTCAAGATATACATTTGTTTACACATTATCTGGTTAAGGTGGAAATCACAGACCTTAGTTACTTATTGATGGAACTAGCTTGGGCTGCTTAGTCTGGCAATTGCTGGTAAGCAAAGGCTAGCAATTCTGGCAGTTACTGATAAGAAAAGGTAAACAGCTTTACATAGTTTTGAAGACAAACTAACAGTTCTATTTACAGAGGCCAAGGACAGAAGTTATTGTGAGGAGAATGGGGCAGCCATTTCAACTTATCTAAAAACAGTTTTGTATTTTATAAAATAGTTTTGCTCCGGTTCTGGCTCTAGGCCAGCACAATACCACATTCCTCCCTGTTCTTTTAACATGTATTAAATCTTTAATAGGTTTCCTCTTTTTGACACAAGGGCCCATATTTGGATCTCAGAACCATTAATTTCTCTGAATCTATTTCTTCCTGGATAAATTTGAGGAGCATGTTTAAAAGGCATGGTCCAAATGTTAACCCTAGGACCATTAGCACCAAGGGTCCTGCTAATCCAGTGAGCAGGAATGTTAGCCAGGGGTTTACGGGAGGGTCTCGGGTGAGAAAAATGAAAGAGTTTCTGTTAGCAGTATATCCTGTTATAGTGGAGATAGTTCCACAACCCCAATGGGGGCAAAAGAATTCATTTAAGTCTCCACAGTTTCATTTTTTGGCGGGGTGGATTCTGGGCACAGATATAGCCCCATGGTCTGGAGTTGTCGCTCTGCCCCTAAACTGCCACACCCAGCTATATCTCCACTTGTCCTGAAATTTAAGTGGGGGCCCAGGAGGGCACAGAGGTCCAGGGAGAAGGTAATGGGGGTCTCCGGAGAGTACTCCAGGGTTAGGTTGACTAGGGTGGATTCCTTTCCGGTTAAGGAACTAACATATGCTCCAGTGGAGCCCTCGGTGATGACCCATCGATAGTAGGTGGGTGCCAAGGAGGGTCCCTTTTGGAGGGTGGTTGCAGGAATCAGGGAGATTAGGATGATGACCGAGAACGGCGCAATAGTCTTAGCTTTGGGGGGTCCGTTGAGGATGGAACCGCTTCCCATCCTGCACCTGGGGGGGCAGTCTTGACATGTGAGTGGTGAATCCAGGCAGTCAGTCCGTCCACCTTGATTGCCGTGGGGGTGACCAGGATTACCGTGTAGGGTCCTTTCCAGCGAGGAGTTAGGTCGGAGGTAGTGACTCTCTTTACCAGGACTTCGTCCCCTGGCTGGAAGGGGGTACCGGCTGGTCAGTGAAATCCACTGGGGTAGGTCAAGTTCCCCCAATGAGCGAGTGCACCTGGGACTGAACAGACTGGAGTGCCTGCAAGGACTTAAGGAGTGTATGGTTATGGACTCCAGCATGTATGGCGTTCACAAGTCTGGGGAGTAAGGGAGGGGGCCTCCCAAACATAATCTCAAAAGGAGTGAAGCCTTTTTTATAGGGAGTACATCGGGTACGGAGAGGAACAAAAGGAAGTAGGTTGACCCAGTTTTCACCGGTTTCCAGAATGAATTTTGTCAAAGTCTCCTTTATGGTCCGGTTCATCCTTTCAACCTGCCCTGAACTCTGGGGGCGATAGGCACAGTGCAGTTTCCAGGATATGCCCAGGGCCTTTGCCAGGCCCTGTGAAACCTGAGCTGTAAATGCAGGGCCATTATCTGATCCCAGTGTCAGGGGCAAGCCGAACCGAGGAACCAGGTCCTGTAACAATTTTTTTTGCTACTACCAGTGCGGTTTCTGACCTAGTAGGAAAAGCCTCGACCCATCCAGAGAAAGTGTCTACAAACACAGGGAGGTACTTATAGCCGCATGCTGGGGGCTTTATTTCAGTAAAATCTACCTCCCAGTGTTCCCCTGGGCTAGTACCCCTGAGTCTTATCCCTGCCTGACTAGGCCTACTGTCTCCTGTTTTTACCCTGGCACAAACTTCACAACGAGTAGTAGTTTCCCTAACAATTTCATGGAAGTGTGGAATGTAATATCTGGCCCTCAGCAGCTCGGTGAGTTTTGTTTGTCCTAAGTGAGTGGCCTGGTGTGTGTCCTTAACTAGAGCCTGTCCTAGAGCCTCAGGGAGCACAATCCTTGTGTCCGGTAGAGTCCACCATCCTGTGGAATCTTGCCGTCCTCCCTGTTCTTTGGCAAAGTTTTCTTCCTCAGACAAATACGTTGGGGTAGGAGGCAGGGTTGGGGCCGGCAGAGTCACAAGAAGAGTCAGAGGTTTTACTGGCCCCAAGGCTGCCTGTCTGGCCTGTAGGTCAGCTGCCCTATTTCCCCCCGCCTCTGGTGCATCTCCCTTCTGGTGTCCTCTGCAGTGTATTAATGCCACTGCCTTAGGCTTCCATATAGCTTCTAGTAGAGCTCGGATTTCCTCTTTGTTTTTGATGATTTTTCCCTCTGAGGTAAGCAACCCTCTTTCTTTATAAATGGCACCATGCACATGGGCCGTGGCAAAAGCATACCGGCTATCCGTGTAGATGTTAACAATTTTTTCCTCCGCCCAGTCCAAGGCCTTTATTAAAGCTATAAGGTCTGCCTTTTGGGCTGAGGTTCCATGTGGAAGAGCCTGGGCCCAGATAACCCGCTCTAGAGTGACCACAGCTGCCCCGGTGTACCTGACTCCGTCGACCATGAAACTGCTGTCATCTGCATACAGTACCTCCTTTGGGTTCTGCAGGGGGACGTCGGTGAGATTCGGTCGTGCTGCATGGAGGACATTTATTGTCTGTCGGCAGTCATGTATGGGCTTCTCTGGCTCGAGGCAGTGAGGATTCCTCCCTTCAAGAGTCTGGTGATGTGCGGAGCAATTCCTCGCCTGGCTTCCCGGCTCATAGGGTATTGCTTCACCTGGACTAGAGTTGCCATTGCTAATAGCTGGACCACAACTGGGGTGCGGTGACTTGCCAGCCCTGGGAGACTTGTTTCAGCCCATACTCCCGGTACACTCTCTTGAAATTTGCGGAGGAAGTCTGGTGCAGGTGGTTGATCTGCCTCTGAGGATAAAGCTTCCTGCAAGAGATACTCATCTGACAGAGCACAGGTGATGAGGATCTGCTGAGGTGGCCCTGTGGCTAAGGGAGGAGGAATTGAGAGGCAAGCTTGACCCTTGCTGAAAGAAATATTTGCTTGCAGTTTGTGGAGCAAGTCCCGTCACAGGAGTGGATATGGACACTCAGGGAATGGGTGACAGTGCCATTTTCCAGATCAACGAATCGATTTGTGGTCCAGGGACTAGCTGTGGTTTTTCCTGGAGTGCTGCTATCACTGCCTTAGTAACTCTCTTATTTTGCTTGGCCTCTAAGGTGTCTTTATTGTTAAAGACTTTTTGGGCAATTTTTAACAACTGAGTTAAATTCATTCTCTGGAACCTCTCTAATTTTTGCAAAATTTTTGATGTCTGGGGCAGACTGGGAAACAAAAGCCAGATTGATGGCCCGCTGATTGTCCGGGCCTCAGGGTAACAGGCGTCCAGTAAGCGCTCAAGGAAAGCAGCTAGCAACTCCTGTGGACCCTGAGTTACAGTTCCTACCTCGGAGAGTTTACTGGGCTTGTGGGCCACTCCCCTAACCCCTTCTATAAGATACCGGTGAAAAGTGTTCAGAGCCTGGTGACACTCCCCCCCAAGGTGTTGAGGTCCCATTGGGGTCAGGTAAAGGGAAAAAATCTTTTTCCTTGCCCTGGACCTATGATGGCTTTTAGGGCTTCCTGTCTAATTTTGCCGTTTTTTGTTTTGTGGTGAACAGAATTAGTAATAATTGTTGGCAGTTGTCCCAAGTGGGGCGATGCGTCTGGAATACAGATTTTAAGAGTCCTGTTAAAGCCTGGGGCTTCTCAGAGAAGGGGGGATGTTGAGTTTCATTGTAAAACCTCCGCAACGTCACCGCCTTAAATTCCCCGGCCTCCCAGCACTCCCAGGGAACTTTCCATCTGGGCAGGTACCTAACCCTCCCCCTCTCGCCGTCTTAGCAGTTCTCCAGTACTACCCCCTCCCGGGAACTCTTAGCAGTTCCCCAGCACTTCCCTCCTGCACAGCCCCTCACACTGGATGCATCTCTGCCGGCTTGCAGGCCATAGAAATCCCCTTTGCCATGCCACGAGTGCTGCCAATTTTGGGTTTAGCCCGGCAGCTTTCCCTTGCCCTTAAAGCTCGTGCCAGCACTTGGTGTTTTGGCCCTCTTTTTGATCTCTATCACCTTCCAGTTATATAAGTTACTTGACAAGAAGGGGATGTGAACAAAGAATGGGCGACCCCAATTGTTTTCTGTTGGGGGTGCGTCTTGGAAAGGGAGGACTGCTGGTGGGTGCGGGGGCCCTGCTACGGGTGTGCAGGGGGGGACAAGGTTTAGTTAATAGTACTGTCGAGGGGGGTGCTGAGGCGCTGGTTTAGAGGGCCTTGAGTAGGGTGGAAGTAATTCCTGATCCTCCGCTGGGGTGGGGAGAATGGCTGGCCCGGAAGGGACTTTCTTTTGGGCTGGCTAACGTGACCTGAAGTCTAGCCTGTTTTATGCAGCGCTTTAGCCATGGGGGAGGCCATTGGACTAAACCCAACCATTGGTCGATGTATGGAAACTGCTCAGGGTACCCAGGAGTTTTTGCAACCATTTTCCATACAGCCTGGATAATTTTTGGGTCATAGGTCCCAGTATTTGGCCACCTAATTCCGAAAGACAGCCATTCAAGTTCACACAAAGAGCGGAGTTTTCCAGGGGTTAATTTCACCCCATATTGGCCTGAGAACCCAACCTTGAAGTTGGCCGTCATGCATTGGAGGGGGTTACAAGGCGGGGAGCTAGACGACCCCATTTGTGGGTTTTTTTGTTGTTGTTGTTTTTTATGCCAAATTTTCCTCAAGAGAATTCACTAATTTAAAACTGATTTCCCTAATTTAAAACTAGCTTCACTGAGGATTTGAACCAACAACCTTGCAGTTGCAGGCCCCACACCTTAACGACTATGCTAACAAGTCACTTTTGTTACAAAGAGTTAGAAAGCTTTTCTTAAAGCCAGATTATGGATGCAAATGCTGCACCCTGAGGCAGTGTGGCCTGCCTCAAAGCTGGGCCGGGCTGACTGCTGGCAGAGAAAGGAAAAAAAAAACGCTCTTAGTGTCAGTTTAAAACTGAACTTGCTGGCGGCAAGTGTTCCGCCCCTGCGGCTTCTGGTCCCCTTCTCTCTCTTCTGTCTACTTTCTCTCCTCTCTTCTCTCCTTTATCTACTCTCTCTCTCCTCTCTTTCTACTTTCTCTCTCCTCTCTTTCTACTTTCTCTCTCCTGTCTCCTTTCTGTAGTAAAGCCAATTTTGGAAAGTCTCAAATTTAAAATTTGGCCCTCTTTAAAGCAGGTTTTAGCAGGGCCTCTGCAGCCAGGTCCTGTAAGGACCAGACAACTGGATTTTAGGGTTTATTCCTAGTCCTAGTCAGAGGAACAGGGGGTAGGGGCCAAGGTAAGGCGGCGGTCTTTTTTCCCCCACAAACCACAACTGGCGAGAATAAGCACTATGGAGGTTTAGCGCTGCCCGGGCATAATCCTCCCCCTTACACATTTTTAATGGCCAGTTGCTTCGGAAAGGTCGGGAAGTGACAAACAGGTGGACTAAGAGGTCTACCGGATGTGTGTTTTGGACCCACCACACCCGGTAGAGTGTGCAGAAGTGCTGCCAGTCAGTTTTTACTGGGGCGGTGACATTCTACCTCCCAACATCCAGGATAGTGCCAATATGCCTTTCTGTGATGCACCGTTGGGCACTGCCCATAACATTGCACACTTTCCTGGCAGAATAAGCAGTTACCTATTTTCCATCCCAGCCTGAGAAAGAGCACTCTTAAACTCTGATCTAGGGTTTTGTTCCACACAAGCTCCAAAGAAGCCACCTCCAAGGTGTCGAGGGCACAACGGCCTCCCCGACCTGGAATCTGACCCGGCACGGGCAAAAGTACTCTTTTCCCGGTGGAGGTGGCTGGGAGAATTTACAGGCCACAATGACCAAAACAAGGAAGAGATTAAAGAAGACAACTAGAGATAAGACTATCTGCCACATGGCAAAGGAAGAAAGAGTGAGGCCTCAGTGATAGAAGAAGAAGATGAGGAAAAAGAGAAAAGAGTAATTTTTGAACCAGTGTATGTCTGCTAGCAGGATTCTAATAAAACTGACAAATTTACAGACGAGACAGGACCACATACAAGAGTGACAGACAAAGGGTGGGTGCCCCCCAGATGGGAGACCAGTCAGATGCCTGCCCGGCCACTTTCTCGGAAGAATTTTCAGGGGCGTCTTGGCTAAGGTGTACCCGTATAATCCCCGGGCCTGGTCACCTTAGGATGGAAGTCCAAGTAGGACAGCTCTGAGGTGAATCACCGTTATGCCCTACGACGCCCCAGTGGAACCACGGGTGAAGGCCCACACAAGCCCCGTAGCCTTTCAGCCGTGGGACTACATATATACACACTCACTCTCTCACTCACACGGAGGTTACAGAAAACACCCGAACGCTGCCACCCACTATGCCAGCTACCAGGGGCGAACGCTGGTACCCCCTGCACCAGCTACCAGAAACGAACGCTGGTACCCTCTGCACCAGCTACCGGAAACGAACGCTGGTACCC
>NW_022440318.1:0-7358 GCF_009761245.1 Sapajus apella
GAAACGAACGCTGGTACCCTCTGCACCAGCTACCGGAAACGAACGCTGGTACCCCCTGCACCAGTTACCAGAAGGCTGCCACCCACTATGACAGCCACCAGAAGCGAACGCTGGTACCCCCTGCACCAGCTACCAGAAGCCTCAAGCGACGTCTCGGTGAGGCTTGCCAGGTCGGAGTTGAAATGACTCGTCAGTCCCCCGACACAGGCCCAGACCAGTACCTCCGGAGGCTTTTCGTTTTAGGACCCTGAGGAATTTCGGGTGAATGTCGGCCGAGAGGTCGCTTATCCTCCACGGTGGCTCTCCGGGGCCCTGCGAAAGAACAGGGGGCGCCTCCCCAGAGGCCCTCATGGTGGGAGCGGCCGCCCGGGCGAGATTCTGAGATGGCTTTTGTCTGGTGATAACAAAAAGAGAATATCTCGCTGGGGAACTCCAAATGTTGTATTTGACCGGAGCGTAGAAAGTTATCACGAGACAAAAGTATGCCAGATTGCAGAGTCATTTATTATGCCGGCGACCACAGAGGACTCACGTCTCTCCAACCTGTGGTGGCAACAGGAGGGTGCCACAATTTTTTATACCCGAAAAACCACCTTGGGAGTGGGGGTGAGGGGCGGGGATGGGGATGAAAAGGCTTCAGACATTCCGAGGGCTAGTGGATTCTGTAAATTACCTCCTGGGCAGAGATGAGGGTGGGGGTCTCCGGACATTCCAAGGGATGGGGACTTTTGTCATTCCGTTTGTTACTTAAGTGGTTTACAGAAGTCATGATATACATTTGTTTACACATTATCTGGTTAAGGTGGAAATCACAGACCTTAGTTACTTATTGATGGAACTAGCTTGGGCTGCTTAGTCTGGCAATTGCCGGTAAGCAAAGGCTAGCAATTCTGGCAGTTACTGATAAGAAAAGGTAAACAGCTTTACATAGTTTTGAAGACAAACTAACAGTTCTATTTACAGAGGCCAAGGACAGTAGTTATTGTGAGGAGAATGGGGCAGCCATTTCAACTTATCTAAAAACAGTTTTGTATTTTATAAAATAGTTTTGCTCCGGTTCTGGCTCTAGGCCAGCACAATACCACATTCCTCCCTGTTCTTTTAACATGTATTAAATCTTTAATAGGTTTCCTCTTTTTGACACAAGGGCCCATATTTGGATCTCAGAACCATTAATTTCTCTGAATCTATTTCTTCCTGGATAAATTTGAGGAGCATGTTTAAAAGGCATGGTCCAAATGTTAACCCTAGGACCATTAGCACCAAGGGTCCTGCTAATCCAGTGAGCAGGAATGTTAGCCAGGGGTTTACGGGAGGGTCTCGGGTGAGAAAAATGAAAGAGTTTCTGTTAGCAGTATATCCTGTTATAGTGGAGATAGTTCCACAACCCCAATGGGGGCAAAAGAATTCATTTAAGTCTCCACAGTTTCATTTTTTGGCGGGGTGGATTCTGGGCACAGATATAGCCCCATGGTCTGGAGTTGTCGCTCTGCCCCTAAACTGCCACACCCAGCTATATCTCCACTTGTCCTGAAATTTAAGTGGGGGCCCAGGAGGGCACAGAGGTCCAGGGAGAAGGTAATGGGGGTCTCCGGAGAGTACTCCAGGGTTAGGTTGACTAGGGTGGATTCCTTTCCGGTTAAGGAACTAACATATGCTCCAGTGGAGCCCTCGGTGATGACCCATCGATAGTAGGTGGGTGCCAAGGAGGGTCCCTTTTGGAGGGTGGTTGCAGGAATCAGGGAGATTAGGATGATGACCGAGAACGGCGCAATAGTCTTAGCTTTGGGGGGTCCGTTGAGGATGGAACCGCTTCCCATCCTGCACCTGGGGGGGCAGTCTTGACATGTGAGTGGTGAATCCAGGCAGTCAGTCCGTCCACCTTGATTGCCGTGGGGGTGACCAGGATTACCGTGTAGGGTCCTTTCCAGCGAGGAGTTAGGTCGGAGGTAGTGACTCTCTTTACCAGGACTTCGTCCCCTGGCTGGAAGGGGGTACCGGCTGGTCAGTGAAATCCACTGGGGTAGGTCAAGTTCCCCCAATGAGCGAGTGCACCTGGGACTGAACAGACTGGAGTGCCTGCAAGGACTTAAGGAGTGTATGGTTATGGACTCCAGCATGTATGGCGTTCACAAGTCTGGGGAGTAAGGGAGGGGGCCTCCCAAACATAATCTCAAAAGGAGTGAAGCCTTTTTTATAGGGAGTACATCGGGTACGGAGAGGAACAAAAGGAAGTAGGTTGACCCAGTTTTCACCGGTTTCCAGAATGAATTTTGTCAAAGTCTCCTTTATGGTCCGGTTCATCCTTTCAACCTGCCCTGAACTCTGGGGGCGATAGGCACAGTGCAGTTTCCAGGATATGCCCAGGGCCTTTGCCAGGCCCTGTGAAACCTGAGCTGTAAATGCAGGGCCATTATCTGATCCCAGTGTCAGGGGCAAGCCGAACCGAGGAACCAGGTCCTGTAACAATTTTTTTTGCTACTACCAGTGCGGTTTCTGACCTAGTAGGAAAAGCCTCGACCCATCCAGAGAAAGTGTCTACAAACACAGGGAGGTACTTATAGCCGCATGCTGGGGGCTTTATTTCAGTAAAATCTACCTCCCAGTGTTCCCCTGGGCTAGTACCCCTGAGTCTTATCCCTGCCTGACTAGGCCTACTGTCTCCTGTTTTTACCCTGGCACAAACTTCACAACGAGTAGTAGTTTCCCTAACAATTTCATGGAAGTGTGGAATGTAATATCTGGCCCTCAGCAGCTCGGTGAGTTTTGTTTGTCCTAAGTGAGTGGCCTGGTGTGTGTCCTTAACTAGAGCCTGTCCTAGAGCCTCAGGGAGCACAATCCTTGTGTCCGGTAGAGTCCACCATCCTGTGGAATCTTGCCGTCCTCCCTGTTCTTTGGCAAAGTTTTCTTCCTCAGACAAATACGTTGGGGTAGGAGGCAGGGTTGGGGCCGGCAGAGTCACAAGAAGAGTCAGAGGTTTTACTGGCCCCAAGGCTGCCTGTCTGGCCTGTAGGTCAGCTGCCCTATTTCCCCCCGCCTCTGGTGCATCTCCCTTCTGGTGTCCTCTGCAGTGTATTAATGCCACTGCCTTAGGCTTCCATATAGCTTCTAGTAGAGCTCGGATTTCCTCTTTGTTTTTGATGATTTTTCCCTCTGAGGTAAGCAACCCTCTTTCTTTATAAATGGCACCATGCACATGGGCCGTGGCAAAAGCATACCGGCTATCCGTGTAGATGTTAACAATTTTTTCCTCCGCCCAGTCCAAGGCCTTTATTAAAGCTATAAGGTCTGCCTTTTGGGCTGAGGTTCCATGTGGAAGAGCCTGGGCCCAGATAACCCGCTCTAGAGTGACCACAGCTGCCCCGGTGTACCTGACTCCGTCGACCATGAAACTGCTGTCATCTGCATACAGTACCTCCTTTGGGTTCTGCAGGGGGACGTCGGTGAGATTCGGTCGTGCTGCATGGAGGACATTTATTGTCTGTCGGCAGTCATGTATGGGCTTCTCTGGCTCGAGGCAGTGAGGATTCCTCCCTTCAAGAGTCTGGTGATGTGCGGAGCAATTCCTCGCCTGGCTTCCCGGCTCATAGGGTATTGCTTCACCTGGACTAGAGTTGCCATTGCTAATAGCTGGACCACAACTGGGGTGCGGTGACTTGCCAGCCCTGGGAGACTTGTTTCAGCCCATACTCCCGGTACACTCTCTTGAAATTTGCGGAGGAAGTCTGGTGCAGGTGGTTGATCTGCCTCTGAGGATAAAGCTTCCTGCAAGAGATACTCATCTGACAGAGCACAGGTGATGAGGATCTGCTGAGGTGGCCCTGTGGCTAAGGGAGGAGGAATTGAGAGGCAAGCTTGACCCTTGCTGAAAGAAATATTTGCTTGCAGTTTGTGGAGCAAGTCCCGTCACAGGAGTGGATATGGACACTCAGGGAATGGGTGACAGTGCCATTTTCCAGATCAACGAATCGATTTGTGGTCCAGGGGCTAGCTGTGGTTTTTCCTGGAGTGCTGCTATCACTGCCTTAGTAACTCTCTTATTTTGCTTGGCCTCTAAGGTGTCTTTATTGTTAAAGACTTTTTGGGCAATTTTTAACAACTGAGTTAAATTCATTCTCTGGAACCTCTCTAATTTTTGCAAAATTTTTGATGTCTGGGGCAGACTGGGAAACAAAAGCCAGATTGATGGCCCGCTGATTGTCCGGGCCTCAGGGTAACAGGCGTCCAGTAAGCGCTCAAGGAAAGCAGCTAGCAACTCCTGTGGACCCTGAGTTACAGTTCCTACCTCGGAGAGTTTACTGGGCTTGTGGGCCACTCCCCTAACCCCTTCTATAAGATACCGGTGAAAAGTGTTCAGAGCCTGGTGACACTCCCCCCCAAGGTGTTGAGGTCCCATTGGGGTCAGGTAAAGGGAAAAAATCTTTTTCCTTGCCCTGGACCTATGATGGCTTTTAGGGCTTCCTGTCTAATTTTGCCGTTTTTTGTTTTGTGGTGAACAGAATTAGTAATAATTGTTGGCAGTTGTCCCAAGTGGGGCGATGCGTCTGGAATACAGATTTTAAGAGTCCTGTTAAAGCCTGGGGCTTCTCAGAGAAGGGGGGATGTTGAGTTTCATTGTAAAACCTCCGCAACGTCACCGCCTTAAATTCCCCGGCCTCCCAGCACTCCCAGGGAACTTTCCATCTGGGCAGGTACCTAACCCTCCCCCTCTCGCCGTCTTAGCAGTTCTCCAGTACTACCCCCTCCCGGGAACTCTTAGCAGTTCCCCAGCACTTCCCTCCTGCACAGCCCCTCACACTGGATGCATCTCTGCCGGCTTGCAGGCCATAGAAATCCCCTTTGCCATGCCATGGGTGCTGCCAATTTTGGGTTTAGCCCAGCAGCTTTCCCTTGCCCTTAAAGCTCATGCCAGCACTTGGTGTTTTGGCCCTCTTTTTGATCTCTATCACCTTCCAGTTATATAAGTTACTTGACAAGAAGGGGATGTGAACAAAGAATGGGCGACCCCAATTGTTTTCTGTTGGGGGTGCGTCTTGGAAAGGGAGGACTGCTGGTGGGTGCGGGGGCCCTGCTACGGGTGTGCAGGGGGGGACAAGGTTTAGTTAATAGTACTGTCGAGGGGGGTGCTGAGGCGCTGGTTTAGAGGGCCTTGAGTAGGGTGGAAGTAATTCCTGATCCTCCGCTGGGGTGGGGAGAATGGCTGGCCCGGAAGGGACTTTCTTTTGGGCTGGCTAACGTGACCTGAAGTCTAGCCTGTTTTATGCAGCGCTTTAGCCATGGGGGAGGCCATTGGACTAAACCCAACCATTGGTCGATGTATGGAAACTGCTCAGGGTACCCAGGAGTTTTTGCAACCATTTTCCATACAGCCTGGATAATTTTTGGGTCATAGGTCCCAGTATTTGGCCACCTAATTCCGAAAGACAGCCATTCAAGTTCACACAAAGAGCGGAGTTTTCCAGGGGTTAATTTCACCCCATATTGGCCTGAGAACCCAACCTTGAAGTTGGCCGTCATGCATTGGAGGGGGTTACAAGGCGGGGAGCTAGACGACCCCATTTGTGGGTTTTTTTGTTGTTGTTGTTTTTTATGCCAAATTTTCCTCAAGAGAATTCACTAATTTAAACCTGATTTCCCTAATTTAAAACTAGCTTCACTGAGGATTTGAGCCAACAACCTTGCAGTTGCAGGCCCCACACCTTAACGACTATGCTAACAAGTCACTTTTGTTACAAAGAGTTAGAAAGCTTTTCTTAAAGCCAGATTCTGGATGCAAATGCTGCACCCTGAGGCAGTGTGGCCTGCCTCAAAGCTGGGCGGGGCTGACTGCTGGCAGAGAAAGGAAAAAAAAAACGCTCTTAGTGTCAGTTTAAAACTGAACTTGCTGGCGGCAAGTGTTCCGCCCCTGCGGCTTCTGGTCCCCTTCTCTCTCTTCTGTCTACTTTCTCTCCTCTCTTCTCTCCTTTATCTACTCTCTCTCTCCTCTCTTTCTACTTTCTCTCTCCTCTCTTTCTACTTTCTCTCTCCTGTCTCCTTTCTGTAGTAAAGCCAATTTTGGAAAGTCTCAAATTTAAAATTTGGCCCTCTTTAAAGCAGGTTTTAGCAGGGCCTCTGCAGCCAGGTCCTGTAAGGACCAGACAACTGGATTTTAGGGTTTATTCCTAGTCCTAGTCAGAGGAACAGGGGGTAGGGGCCAAGGTAAGGCGGCGGTCTTTTTTCCCCCACAAACCACAACTGGCGAGAATAAGCACTATGGAGGTTTAGCGCTGCCCGGGCATAATCCTCCCCCTTATACATTTTTAATGGCCAGTTGCTTCGGAAAGGTCGGGAAGTGACAAACAGGTGGACTAAGAGGTCTACCGGATGTGTGTTTTGGACCCACCACACCCGGTAGAGTGTGCAGAAGTGCTGCCAGTCAGTTTTTACTGGGGCGGTGACATCCTACCTCCCAACATCCAGGATAGTGCCAATATGCCTTTCTGTGATGCACCGTTGGGCACTGCCCATAACATTGCACACTTTCCTGGCAGAATAAGCAGTTACCTATTTTCCATCCCAGCCTGAGAAAGAGCACTCTTAAACTCTGATCTAGGGTTTTGTTCCACACAAGCTCCAAAGAAGCCACCTCCAAGGTGTCGAGGGCACAACGGCCTCCCCGATCTGGAATCTGACCCGGCACGGGCAAAAGTACTCTTTTCCCGGTGGAGGTGGCTGGGAGAATTTACAGGCCACAATGACCAAAACAAGGAAGAGATTAAAGAAGACAACTAGAGATAAGACTATCTGCCACATGGCAAAGGAAGAAAGAGTGAGGCCTCAGTGATAGAAGAAGAAGATGAGGAAAAAGAGAAAAGAGTAATTTTTGAACCAGTGTATGTCTGCTAGCAGGAGTCTAATAAAACTGACAAATTTACAGACGAGACAGGACCACATACAAGAGTGACAGACAAAGGGTGGGTGCCCCCCAGATGGGAGACCAGTCAGATGCCTGCCCGGCCACTTTCTCGGAAGAATTTTCAGGGGCGTCTTGGCTAAGGTGTACCCGTATAATCCCCGGGCCTGGTCACCTTAGGATGGAAGTCCAAGTAGGACAGCTCTGAGGTGAATCACCGTTATGCCCTACGACGCCCCAGTGGAACCACGGGTGAAGGCCCACACAAGCCCCGTAGCCTTTCAGCCGTGGGACTACATATATACACACTCACTCTCTCACTCACACGGAGGTTACAGAAAACACCCGAACGCTGCCACCCACTATGCCAGCTACCAGGGGCGAACGCTGGTACCCCCTGCACCAGCTACCAGAAACGAACGCTGGTACCCTCTGCACCAGCTACCGGAAACGAACGCTGGTACCC
>NW_022440319.1:0-867 GCF_009761245.1 Sapajus apella
GAAAGATCACTTGCAGTCATGGAACACTCTTAGTTTCCTGGATAAGCAAGTCAGGAAAGAATTTAAGACCTTCCTTTTAGGTTAATTGCCCTTGTCTTTTCAGGGCAGAACCCCCCTTGCTGTTCACACCTGAGTAGTGAGTAGTTGGCATGGTTTTGGCATGTGCCTGGAGGCCCTCTGAGTTTGTAAGTGAGCTGTGTGCTTGACTCTTGCTGTTCCCATTTCACAATTAGGATGCACCTGGACTCTTCTGTTTTCCACCAGCTTTCGTGACAATGGATGTTTCAGCTTTTTAGAAGATTTCTGATAAGCAGGCATCTTCATTTCAGCCAGTTCTTTGTCTCCCTTGAAAAGTCTTACATTTTAGTCACCATTGGGCCTAGTGATAAGAGCAGATGGGCCAGAGTGAAGTGGAAGGCTGGCCGCTGGAAGGCACCTGAGTACCATCCGCAGAAGTGGCATATGACAAGACTGGAGAGTGAACAGCTTCTTGCTCCTTTAGATAAGGGAAAGAACATTTGTTCGAATAAAGAATTAGGATCATATTTTTCTGAACATTGTCACCTAGACATTAAATGATCGTTTAGAATTGAGAAGAGGTGGCATACATTCCCACACTCTATCTCTCTCCATAAGTCCTTGGCCTTCCAACCAATATGCCCATCACCCCACCCCCAAATTTTACCTTTTTTAGCAGTTCTTTTTGGGTTTTTTTTTTTTTTTTTTGTAATCAAGATTCTACTTGTGAGTCACAGGCTATTTAAAAATATGCACAATCTGTTGTTAATGGTACCTAGATACATTCTCTATTTGAAAATTCAATATTTAAGGGTGAATACAGAATGTTTGTTTTAAAAATACCTTTCC
>NW_022440319.1:877-7357 GCF_009761245.1 Sapajus apella
TGTAGCAGAATGATTGTCAAGGTGTGTATTGAACATACAGAGTTAAACAGATGTGTGAAAGTAGCAGTTCAGAAACCCTTTCTTTGGAGAATGTTTAAAGAGATATTTCCAGCCATATACAGACTAATAAGAATTAGCAGTAGAATCGAGGCTAAACCACAGGAGAAACGTCTCGTTCAAACTGCTCTGCTGTGTGTTCGTTGAACTTAGGAAGTTACATCTATCTTTAGATTCAGCGAGTTAGAAACACATTTCTTCTAAAAGCTGCGTTTGGATATTCCAGAGTGTATCGGAGTATAGGGTGTAAGGAGAAATATCTAGCTCCAGAACAAAAACGAAGCTTTGTATCAGAATGATTGTCAAGGGGTATATTCAACCTACAGAGTTAAACAGATGTGTGGATGTAGCAGTTCAGAAACACTGTTTTTGGAGAATCTCGAAAGAGATATTTCCAGCTATATACACGCTCATAAGAATTAGCGGGAAGATCGCTTGTAAACCACAGGAGTAACGTCTCTTTCAAACTGCTCTGCTGTGTGTTCGTTGAGCTTAGGAAGTTGCATCTATGTTTAGATTCAGCGAGTTAGAAACTCGATTCTTCTAAAAGCTGTGTTTGGATATTACTGAGTGAATGGGAGTTTAGGGTGTAATGGGAAATATCTGGCTCTAAAACAAAAACGGAGCTATGTAGCAGAATGATTGTCAAGGGGTATATTCAACTTACAGGTAAACAAATGTGTGAATGTAGCAGTTCAGAAACCCTTTCTTTGGAGAATCTGGAAAGAGATATTTCCAGCCATATACAGGCTCATAAGAATTAGCGGTATGATCGCGTCTAAACCACAGGAGAAACGTCTCTTTCAAACTGCTCTGCTGTGTGTTCTTTCATTGTAGGAATTTGCATATATGTTTATGTTCAGCGAGTTAGAAACACGTTTCTTGTAAAAGCTTCGTTTGGATATTCCTGAGTGAATCGGAGTATAAGGTGTAATGAGAACTATCGGGCTCTAAAAGAGAAACGGAGCTTTTTAGCAGAATGATTGTCAACTTACAGAATTCAAAAGATGTGTGAACGGTAGCCGTACAAAAACCCTTTCTTTGGAGAATCTGGAAAGAGATATATCCAGCCATATACAGGCTTATAAGAATTAGAGGTAAGATCACGTCTAAACTACAGTAGAAACGTCTCGTTCTAACTGCTCTGCTGTGTGTTCGTTGACCTTACGAAGTTGCATGTATGTTTAGATTCAGCGAGTTAGAAGCACGTTTCTTCTAAAAGCTGTGTTTGGATATTCCTGAGTGAATGGGAGTATAGGGTGTAATGGGAAATATCTGGATCTAAAACAAAAACGGAGCTATGTAGCAGAATGATTGTCAAGGTGTATATTGAACTTACCAGAGTTAAACAAATGTGTGAATGTAGCAGTTCAGAAACCCTTTCTTTGGAGAATCTGGAAAGAGACATTTCCAGCCATATACAGGCTCATAAGATTTAGCGGTAAGATCGCGGCTAAACCACAGGAGAAACGTTTCCTTCAAACTGCTCTGCTGTGTGTTTGCTAACCTTAGGGAGTTGCATCTATGTTTAGATTCAGTGAGTTAGAAACACGTTTCTATTAAAAGCTGCGTTTGGATGTTCCTGAGTGAATGGGAGTATAGGTTGTAATGAGAAATATCTGGCTGTAAACGAAAAACGGAACTTTGTAGCCGAATGATTGTCAATGTGCATATTCAACTTTCAGAGATAAACAGATGCATGAATGTAGCAGTTCAGAAAACCTTTCTTTCGAGAATCTGGAAAGGGATATTTCCAGAGATATAAAGGCTCTTAAGAATTAGCGGTAAGATCACGTCAGGACCACAGGAGAAACGTCTCTTTCAAACTGCTCTGCTGTGTGTTCGTTCACCTTACGAAGTTGCATCTATGTTTAGATTCAGCGACTTAGAAACACGTTTCTTCTAAAAGCTGCGTTTGGATATTCCTGAGTGAATCAGAGTATAGGGTGTAAGGAGAAATATCTGGCTCTAAAACAAAACCGAAGCTTTGTATCAGATAATTGTCAAGGGGTATATACAACCTACAGAGTTAAACAGATGTGTGTATTTAGCAGTTCCGAAACGCTTTCTTTGTAGAATCTGGAAAGAGATATATCCAGCCATATAAAGGCTCATAAGAATTAGCGGTAAGATCGCGTCTAAACCACATGAGAAACGTCTCTTTCAAACTGCTCTGCTGTGTGTTCGTTCACCTTATGTAGTTGCATATATGCTTAGATTCAGCGAGTTAGAAACACGTTTCTTCTAAAAGCTGTTTGGATATTCCTGAGTCAATGGGAGTATAGGGTGTAAGGAGAAATATCTGTCTAAAAACAAAAACGGAGCTATGTAGCAGAATGATTGCCAAGGTGTATATTCAGCTTACAGAGTTAATTATATGTGTCAATGTAGCAGTTCAAAAACCCTTTCTTTCGAGAATCTGGAAAGAGACATTTCCAGCCATATACAGGCTCATAAGAATTAGCTGTAAGATCGCGTACAAAACTCAGGAGAAACGTCTCTTTCAAACTGCTCTGGTGTGTGTTCGTTCAACTTAGGGAGTTGCATCTATGTTTAGATTCAGCGAGTTAGGAAATCGTTTCTTCTAAACGCTGCGTTGGATATTCCTGAGTGAATGGGAGTATACGGTGTAATGAGAAATATCTGGCTCTAAAAGAAAAACGGTGCTATGTAGGAGAATGATTATCAAGGTGTATATTCAACTTACAGAGTTAAATAGATGTGTGAATGTAGCAGTTCAGAAACCCTTTCTTTGGAGAATCTGGAAAGAGATCCTTCCAGCCATATACAGGCTCATAAGAATAAGTGGTAAGATCGCGGCTAAACGACAGGATAAACGTCTCTTTCAAACTGCTCTGCTGTGTGTCGTTCACCTTAGGAAGTTGCATCTATGTTTAGATTCAACGAGTTAGAAACACTTTTCTTCTAAAAGCTGCGTTTGGATATTGCTGAGTGAATGGGTGTATAGGGTGTAAGGAGAAATATGTGGCTCTAAAATAAAAACGAAGCTTTGTAGTAGAATGATTTTCAAGGTGTATTTTCAACATACATAGTTAAACAGATGTGTGAATGTAGCAGTTCAGAAACGCTTTCTTTGTAGAATCTGGAAGGAGATATTTCCATCTATATACACGCTCATAAGAATTGGCGGTAAGATCGGGTTTAAACCACAGGAGAAATGTCCCTTTCAAACTGCTCTGCTGTGTGTTCGTTCACCTTAGGGAGTTGCATCTATGTTTAGATTCAGTGATTTTGAAGGACGTTTCTTCTAAAATCTGCGTTTGTATATTCCTGTGTGAATGGGACTATAGGGTGTAAAGAGAAATATCTGGCTCTAAAACAAAAACGGAGCTATGTAGCAGAATGATTGACAAGGTGTTTATTCAACTTACAGAGTTAAACCGATGTGTGAATGTAGCAGTTCAGAAACCCTTTGTTTCGAAAATCTGGAAAGAGATATTTCCAACCATATACAGGCTCATAAGAATTAGCATTAAGAACGCGGCTCAACCATAGGAGAAACGTCTCTTTCAAACTGCTCTGCTGTGTTTTCGTTCGCCTTAGGAAGTTGCATCTATGTTTAGATTCAGCGAGTTAGAAACACGTTTCTTCCAAAACCTCCGTTTGGACATTCCTGAGTGAATGTGAGTGTAGGGTGTAAGGAGAAATATCTGGCTCTAAAACAAAAATGAAGCCTTGCAGTACAATGATTGTAAAGGTGTATATTCAACTTACAGAGTTAAACAGATGTGTGAATGTAGCAGCTCCGAAACACTTTCTTTGGAGAATCTGGAAAGAGATATTTCCAGCCATATACACGCTCATAAGAATTAGCAGTAAGATCGCGTCTCATCCTCAGGAGAAACGTCTCTTTCAAACTGCTCTGCTGTGTTTTCGTTCACCTTAGGAAGTTGCATCCATGTTTAGATTCAGTGAGTCAGAAACACGTTTCTTCTAAACGCTGCATTGGGATATTACTGAGTGAGTGGGACTATAGGTTGTAATGAGAGATATCTGGCTCTATAACAAAAACGGAGCTATGTAGCAGAATGATTGTCAAGGTGTATATTCAACTTACAGAGTTAAACAGATGTGTGAATGTAGCAGCTCCGAAACACTTTCTTTGGAGAATCTGGAAAGAGATATTTCCAGCCATATACAGGATCATACAATTAGTAGTAAGATCGCGGCTAAACCACAGGAGAAACGTCTCTTTCAAACTGCTCAGCTGTGTTTTCATTCACCTTAGGAAGTTGCATGTATGTTTAGATTCATCGAGTCAGAAACACGTTTCTTCGAAAAGCTTCGTTTGTATATTCCTCAGTGAAATGCAATGTAGGGTGTAAGGAGAAATACCTGGCTCTAAAACAAAAATGAAGCTTTGTAGCAGAATGATTGTCAAGGTGTATATTGAACTTACAGAGTTAAACAGATGTGTGAATGTGGGATTTCAGAAACCCTTTTTGGAGAATCTGAAAAGAGATATTTCCAGTCATATACATGCTCATATGAATTGGCGGTAAGATCGCGTCTAAACCACAAGAGAAACCTCTCTTTCTAACTGCTCTGCTGTGTGTTCGTTGAACTTAGGAAGTTGCATCTATGTTTAGATTCAACGAGTTAGAAACCCGTTTCTTCTAAAACCTGCGTTTCCATATTCCTGAGTGATTGGGAGTATAGGGTGTAATGAGAAAAATCTGGGTCTAAAAGAAAAACGGAGCTTTTTAGCAGAATGATTGTCAAGGTGTATATTCAACTTACAGAATTAAACAGGTGTATGAATGTAGCAGTTCAGGAACCCTTTCTTTGGAGAATCTGGAAGGAGATATTTCCAGCCATATAGAGGTTCATAAGAATTAGCGGTAAGATCGCGTCTAAAAACCAACAGAAACCGAACTTTAAAACTGCTCTGCTGCGTGTTCGTTGACCTTAGGATGTTGCATCCATGTTCAGATTCAGCGAGTTAGAAACACGTTTCTTCTAAAAGCTGCATTTGGATATTTCTGAGTGAATGAGGGTATAGGGTTTAATGAGAAATATCTGGCTCTAAAACAAAAATGGTGCTATAGCAGAATGTTTGTCAAGGTGTATATTCAAGTTACAGAGCTAAACACATGTGTGAAAGTAGCAGTTAAGAAACCCTTTCTTTCGAGAATCTGGAAAGAGTCATTTCCAGCCATATACAGCCACATAAGAATTAGGGGTAAGATCGCATTTAACCACAGGAGAAACGTCTCTTTCAAACTTCTCCGTTGTGTGTTCGTTCACCTTAGGAAGTTGCGTCTACCTTTAGATTCAGCGAGTGAGAAACACGTTTCTTCTAAAAGCTGCGTTTGGATATTCCTGAGTGAATGTGAGTATAGGGTGTAACGAGAATCATCTGGCTCTAAAACAAATCCGAGGTATCTAGCAGAATGATTGTCAAGGTGTATATTCAACTTACAGAGATAAACAGATGTGTGAATGTAGCAGTTCAGAATCCCTTTCTTTGGAGAAGCTAGAAAGAGATATTTCCATCCATACACAGACACATAAGAATTAGCGGTAAGTTTGCCTCTACACCACATGAGAACCGTCTCTTTCAAACTGCTCTGCACTGTGTTCGTTCACCTTAGGAAGTTGCATCTATGTTTCGATTCAGCGAGTTAGAAACAAGTTTTTTCATAAAGCTGCGTTTGGATATTTCTGAGTAAGTGGGTGTAAAGGGTGTATGGAGAAATATATGGCTCTAAATCAAAAACGGATGTATCTAGTTGAATGATTGTCAAGGTGTATATTCAACTTACAGAGTTAAAAAGAACTGTCAGTGTAGCAGTTCAGAAACCCTTTATTTGGAGAATCTAGAAAGAGATATTTCCAGTAATATACAGGCACAAAAAAAATTAGTGGTAAGATGACGTCTAAACCACAGGAGGAACGTCTCCTTCAAACTTCTCCGTTATGTGTTCGTTCACCTTAGGCAGTTGCATGTATGTTTAGATTTACCGAGTTAGAAACACGATTCTTCTAAAAGCTGCATTTGGATACTCCTGAGTGAATGGGAGTACAGGGTGTAATAAGAAATATCTGTCTCTAAAACCAAGACGGAGCTATGTAGCAGAATGATTGTCAAGGTGTTTATTCAACTTACAGAGATAAACACGATTGTGAATGTAGCAGTTCAGAAACCCTTACTTTGGAGAATCTGGGAAGAGATATTTCCAGCCATACACAGGCTAATAAGAATTAGCGGTAAGATCGAGGCTAAACCACAGGAGAAACGATTCTTTCAAACTGTTCGGCCGGGTATTCTTTCACCTTAGGAATTTGCATCTATGTTCAGATTCAGCTAGTTAGAAACACGTTTATTCTAAAAGCTGCATTTGGATATTCCTGATTCAAGGGGAGTATAGGGTGGATTGAGAAATATCTGGCTTTAAAAGA
>NW_022440320.1:0-7354 GCF_009761245.1 Sapajus apella
CCCCCCCCACCCCCTGCCCGTGCTGTGCTTCTGACAGGCCTGCACGGCCCCACAGGCTCCTCCATTCCTGATCCCTGGTGCCCACCATGGCCATTGACCTTCCCTTCCCCACACTCCATCGGTCAAGTTCCTCCCAAGCCCTCGCTGCCCAAGGGGAGGGCTCAGCCTGGAACCTGCTCACTGCCTCCCTTACCCATCTCCAAGCTGGTGGAGAGCCTCCCTGGGAAACTGAGGCTGCAGCAGCCACTGAGGGCTCCGGAACAGGAGCTGGTAAAGTGATGACCACAGGGTGAGGGGTGCCTGCATTTGAGAGAAACCCAACCCTCCCTCCCAGAGATGCTCCCTAGGCCCCACAGCTCTTCTTCTTCTCTGACGACCTGGGGCAGGGGGCAGGGGCATTTAGGGACACTTTATGAAGGCTCCGCTCTCATCCCCTCAGGGGTTAGGAGGGTGGGGCTGTGCAATGGCCTGAGGCCTGACCAATCTCCTGGTCTGCCTTCTTCTCTCAGAAGATGGGAAGCCAGGGAAAGCAGCAGCAGGAGAGGGCATGGCAGGGTAGGCTGTGGGCACAGGGAATTAAGCCATCTGGGCCTTTGGACCTGGTGCAATGGATCGAAGGAGAGCCAAGAACTTTTACATGTCACCATCCACCACTCCCCGGCTTGGCCAGTGTGAGCAAGTCTTGCCTTCACTAAGCCTCAGTATCCTCTGTAAAATGGGAACACGGACAATACCTAGCACATGGGATTAATGTGAGAATGGCATGATGGCATGGGACACAATGCACCGGGGACCGGGCCTGTTTTCTCCATCCTCCTGTTTCCTCTGTATCTGGGGTCCAGATAGGCTGAGTCAGTACCAAAGTCACAAAACCATGTATGAGTGCCCAGGGGAGGCTACATACGGGCGTTAGTCACAAAGCCTATCTTATGCAATGTTCAATCCACAAGGCTTTGTTTGCACTTTTTGTGGTATTCGGGAAATAGCCTGATGTAACGTGGAGTGGCCAATGACAGACAGTACAGCACGTTCCCCAGGCTTGCGACAGCTACTTGCTTGTGTTTAAATGCCGTTTCATTCTGACCGAGGTCGTCATCTTTGAGCTCCTGCAATAAGGAGCTTGATGGGGTGGGGGATGTTGTCCTTTGCCTCAGCTGCTTTTTGGAGACTTCCATAAAGAGCATCAGAGCCGCTGATGGGGTTTGGGAGACCCTAAGAGTTCTGACCATCAGCTAAGAATTGTGTCCTTGGGGAGCGGGAGCTGCAGCAGCTCTGAGCACCAAGGACTCCAGCACCAGGAGGACGGGAGCGGAGCCTCCAGGCACCTCCACTTCGCAGCCCCTGCAGGTTGCATGTGGGGTCCCTCTAGATGGGGTGGGGAATGACCTCTGCACAGCTCTTCTGTCCCTTGGCCTTCTTGTGTGCAGGTTGTAGAGGGGAAACAGAAGGTTGGAAAGGCCCTTCCAGCTTGGGCTTTTGCTGGTTTAAAATGGATTCCTGAGCCAGCCTCCCTGTCCGTGGACAGAACCGAAGCTACCCTCTGCCCTGCCTCTCTGCCCCCCATGGTATGAGTCTCTGTCTCATCTGCCCCCAGATCCCAGACACAGCCCTGGAGCCAAAAGAAGTGCATCTGAGAAAAGTTGGAAGCCAGGGGCAGTGCTCAGGCAGTGTGGAGGCTGTGCCCAGAGCCAGCAGGGGACACAGTCACAGCCTCACTCTGCAGCACAAGAGATTGAGGTCAGGCCCTGCACCCCCGCCCAGTGAGCTGAGGGGTCCTGGCATCAAGAGGCTGGATTGAGAGGCCTCAGGGAGTCAGGAATGGTGGCTCACGCCTGTAATCCCAGCACTTTGGAAGGCTGAGGCAGGTGGATCACTTGAGGCCAGGAGTTCGAGACCAGCCCAGCCAACATAGGGAACCTCTGTCTCCACACACACACAAAATACAAAATTAGCTGGGGGTGGAGGCACATGCCTATAATCCAAGCTACTCAGGAGGCTGAGGAAGGAGAGTTGCTTGAACCCAGGAGGTGGAGGTTGCAGTGAGCCAAGATTGCACCACTGCACTCCAGCCTGGGCTATAGTGAGACTGTCTCAGGGGAAAAAAAAAAAAAGGCCTTAGGCAACCGCAGCTGGGCAAGGACTTGGGAAGAGGGGAGGCCCCTTTGGCTGTGCCTTCAGCCCCCAAGGCCAGGGTTTCTATGAGGCCTGAAGCAGGAGCCTGTCATAGGCAACTGCAGTCAGAGGCCTCCCTGCCAGAAACCACTCCTTGTCCCCTGCCTGCCACAGGCCGGAAATGTCCATGTTGGCACAATGTTGCCAATATGGCTCTTGGTGGATGAGATGGCCTGGCACTTTCCCAGGGGACCCTGGGCTAGGAGTAGAGCTGGGCATCCAGTGCCCAGCACCAGAGGAGGTGCTGCAAGCCTGTAAGCCTGGTTGGCCCAATTACTGCCTTAATGCCATTGCACAGTGCCACCATGGACCCTCTGTCTTGCCAGGGAAGGCCTTAGGCACTGGGTTTAGACATTTCAAAGTGAGTTCTCATCCACTCGTATCTTCGATCACACTACAGTCCCCATTTCACAGACAAACTGCCCAGAGAATTTGTCATAGGTCACACAGCAAACTAGCAGCTAAGCCCCCTGGGCCCCTAATCTGTCCCAGAAACATGGTTTCTCAGCTGTTCTGAGCTTGCCAGCGTGACCATGCTCAGGAGCTACAGGCAAGGTGGGCTGAGGCTTGGTATCACCCTCGAGGTCATCTGGCCGTTCTTCTAAACGCTCCTCCCCAGCCAGCTTCCGCTGGCTGAGTCATGTGACCCCAGAACCCGTCTCAGTTCTGTTGCCGACCCCTCCCTCCATCTGCGCCTTCACTGAAGCAGTCTCTCAGAGGAGGGCTCTTCGGTACCGTGGAGGGACAGGACACCTCTGGGAATTCATGCCCATCTGTGTTCATGCTGAGTTCTTCATGACCACTCCTTCCAGCCTCAGCTGGAATCCAGGGCTGGGTACCGAGCCATACTGGCCCAGTGGGCCCCCTCCTGGGATCGCAGGACTTGGAGCAGAAGAGTCCCTCCAGGGCTGAAGACTGGACACAGAAAACTCGGGAACTCTCAGCTGTCCTGTTTTTCACCTCGTGGAATAAGCTGGACTTCAATGAGAGCGAATGGAGCTGACAATTCCCAGAAACTGGAATTGGGACAGTGAGACTTTAGTTCAGCCCGGGGCGGCCTCATGTGTGGAGCTGATAAACTTGAGCTTTGAGGTGGTCGTCAGAGGGAGAGGAATACCCTCCGCGGGCAGAGCTTCCCGGGTTCCGGGCCCTTCCTGACACCGGCACAGGGTCCAGCTGCCCTTGGGCTCGTCCGCACACCCTGGATCCAAGATGAAATTTCTCTCATCTCTGCCGCCAGTGGCCTGACTGGCTTCGGTTACTTTGTACAAAGAGCCCTTGCTCAGCCAATAACCCCGCTGCTGCTCCAAAGGAGACCCCTGTCATCCTGGAAGCCCCTCCCTGAGGCCGGGTACCCACTTGCCTCCCGCAGCCCGCAGCCCGCAGCCTCGCCCCAGCTCCAGTTCCTGGTGGTTTCCCTGCCCACCCCGCCCAGTGAGGAGATCGGCGCCCCTCGTCTGTCCCTGGGTTGCTGGGGTTCGTGCCTCATTGTCTCCAAGCCCGGCTTCTATCCCTAGTCCTTTCCTGTTCCCGCCACTCCGCTGCTTCTGTCTCCTCTTCCCTCCAGCGGTGATTCCAAACCTTCTCTTCCATAAGATCCTCCGCTCCCTTTCCCAGAGACCCAGAGGCGGCCACGCGCCGCTGCAGTGGCGCAGCCTACAGCCGGTCCCCCTCGGCGCCGCGCAAGCAGTCCAAGGTCATTCCCGGTCACCTGCCCCTTCGCTCCCATTGGCTCTGGGGAGGACACGTGACTCCATCCTGTCCAATGGCGTGAGGCCCTGTCGCTTGCCGCCGGACAAGCTTTTCCAGGAGCTTCTGGAGGCAGCTCGGGGATCCCCGGCCGAGCGCAGCCTAGTGTAGCAGAGACCTGAGGACAACGGCCCTTAGATCCTCTGCCTTCCTCTGGTCCTTTCCCCTCCCTGAAGGGGAGGACTTGGGGGAGAGGTTAAGGGCACCGGCTTTGAAGTCCCATCCCAGCCCTGCCTTGGACGGGCGCGGTGTTTCACGCCTGTAATCCCAGAATTTTGAGAGGCTGAGACGAGAGGATCTCTTGAGCCCAGGAGTTGGAGACCAGCCGGGGCAACATGGTGAGACCTCGTCCCTATAATTTTTTTTTTTTCTGTTAAGACAAAGACTTGCTCTGTCACCCAAGCTGGAGTGCCATGGCATGAACTCGGCTCACTGCAACGTCCACCTCCCAGGTTCAAGCTATTCTCGTGCCTCAGCCTCCCTAGTGGCTGGGATTACTGGCGTGAGCCACCACGTCCCGCTAGCTAATTTTTGTATTTTTAGTAGAGAGGGTTTCGCCATGTTGGCCTGGTTGGTCTTGAACTTACCTCAGTTGATCCGCCTGCCTCAGTCTCCCAAAGTGCGCGATTACAGGTGTGAGCCACCGCGCCCGGCACTATAATTTTATAATAAATAATGTGAAAGAAAAAAAATTGCCTCATGGAGCTGGGGATGGCGTGTATAGAGTGCTTAGCATTTGTGTTCAGGGCACAAGCTCTGGGCTCCGCAGACACCAAACTACAGCCCCCAGCTCCCCCACTCGCGAGCTGTGGGACCTCACCACACCAGGTTCAATTGGTAGTTTCACAGCCAACTTATTATGAAGCCATCGATGCTGTGTGAACTTTGCTGTCCATCTCCTGGGGGACAAATGTAGGAGTGAAATTACAGGGCCCTAGGGACAAGTTCATGATCAGCTTTAGTAGGTAATGCCAAAGTGCTTTCCAAACTGGTTAGCCCAAGAGTGCATGAGAGTTCCTGCTGCCCCTCATCCTTGCCAGGACCTGGTACTCTATGACTTTTAAGTTTGTGTCAGTCCAGTAGTGCCAGGTGGACTCTTCAGCATTTCCCTAATCATAGTTAGGTCAAGCCATCTGTGTTTTCTCTTAGATGAGACATCCGTTTGTGACTTAGCCCCCTCTCCCTAACTCTTCCTTTTTGCTTTTGTCTTAAGGATTAATAAGCATTAGAAAGAAATCCTTATCGGCTGGGTGCACACCAGCATGCCTGGCTGACTTTAAATTTTGTTTCGTAGAGAGGAGGGTCTCGCTATGTTGCCAGGGCTGGTCCCAGACCCATCAAGTGATCCTCCCACGTCGGCCTTCTAAAGTGCTGGGATTACAGGAGTGAGCCACCCGCTCGGCCACTTGAGTTTTTTTGAAGGGTCTAGCTTGAGAAATGTTTTTTTTCTTTTTGAGCTGGAGTCTCGCTCTGTCGCCAGGCATGAGGCTGGAGTTCAGTGGTGCAATCTTGGCTCACTGCAACCTCGGCCTCTCAGGTTCAAGCAATTCTCCTGCCTCAGCCTCCCAAGTAGCTGGGACTACAGGCATGCACCACCACGCCCAGCTAATTTTTGTATTTTTTAACAGAGACGAGAGTTTCGCCATGTTGGCCAGCCTGGTCTCGATCACCCGACCTTGTGATTTGCCCACCTTGGCCTCCCGAAGTGTTGGGATTACAGGCGTGAGCCACCGCGCCCAGCTGAGAAATTCTTAAGGTCAAGATAGTCTTCAATATTTTATTAATTTGAAATGGAATGGAATTGCAGTGGCCTGGTGCCTGGCTCTCCCTGGATTCATCACCATTTCTATCAGATGCCACTTCTTCCAGAACTCTCCCAGGATCCCTGCACCCCCCACCAGCCACCATGTGCTGTTTGCATCTCAGCTGCCTGTGGGCCTGGTTCTGCCCTTCATCAGTTAGCTCCCTCCTAGATGGGTCTTTTACATTTCCATGTGGCCAGGAAGTTGTGAGGTGTGATACCAATGAGTGGTTACCAGTAAAGTACTAAAGTATCAGTCATTTTTTCCCCACAAGATTAAAGAAAATCAGCAATGGACTCTCAAGACTGTCCCAATGTCACCCTCTTTTTCTAGCATTTCAAAATGCCAGAGGCTGGATGCGGTGGCTCATGCCTGTAATCCCAACATTGTGGGAGGCTGAAGCAGAGGATCATTTCAGCCCAGGAGTTCAAGACCAGCTTGGGCAACATGGCAAGACCTTGTCTCTACAAAAACTTAAAAAAAAAACCAAAAACTAGCCAGGCATGGTGGCGTGAACCTGTAGTCCTAGCTATCTGGGAGGCTGAAGGGGTGGATCACCTGGGTCCAGTTTGAGGCTGCAGTGAGCTGATTGTGCCACTGCACTCCAGCCTGTGTGACACAGTGAGACCCTGTCTAAAAAAACAACCAAAAAGCCCCGTATGTGTATGTGCATATGTATACACATATACAAAAAAAGTAAAAAATGCCAGATAGGGACCCCTGCTAGCCTGACATCACGTGGTTACATAGACATGTACAGTATGTTGCCATGGATGGCAGAGGCAATTACCAGTCCCCCCCGGGCCTGCCTCTCTGTGTGTCTTCAGGGTATGCCGGGGAGTATGCATCATGAGAGAGAAAAAGCTCTAGGGTCTAGGCCTGAGCTCCACTGGCAGTGCCCCAGGGTTCCACGTCCAGCATGTCACCTGGCTTCACATCACCCTTCTAGAAAAGCTTCTAAGCCCATGCCCTGGTGAAAATACACCCTAATTCTCAGAGGATGGCCCCTGAATCCATTAGCCTGGGACCCATGGTGGCCCCAGCTTCACTTTTTCCCAATTCCCCTCCCCTTCACCCACTGACCCAAGGCACCAGCCACAGTTCCCCAGTGCCAGGTTCTTTGATGCCACTGTATTTCCCTATGTATTTGTATGTATGTATGTATTCCTCTGTAAGGAATGCCCCTCTCCCGGTGCAAACTCTGACTCTTCCAGCTTTAACGCTGCCACCTCTGGGAAGCCTTCCAGAAGTTCTGTGGTTGCTCCAGCTTCGACCTGCCCACCAGTGGTAGCCACTGCACAGCCCCAGGCAGGCTGTGTTCTAAAGAATGTGTCTCAGTCTAGATAACCCTGTGGGTTTTCCCTCAGTGTCTGACCCAGCAGGAGCTTGACAGGGGCTTGCAGAATCCAGGTGACCTGCTGGCCCTGTGCCTGCTGGAACACAGATGTGACATCACTGGAATCAGCCTGGTGATGTGGTAATGCCAGAGAGCCATGCTAACACAGAAGGTAAGCTGAGAGTAAGTTCAGTGAGCTTGCCCTCTGAAGAGGGGGTGGGGAAGGGGAGAAGGTTCAGGAGAGATCAGGGGGGTGAGGAGTAGTTCACTCAGTCCCCTTTCACTCGGCAGCTCA
>NW_022440321.1:0-3642 GCF_009761245.1 Sapajus apella
AAACCAGTTCAACCATTGTGGAAGACAGTGTGGTGATTCCTCAAGGACCTAGAAATAGAAATTCCATTTGACACAGCAATCCCATTACTGGGTGTATACCCACATAATTATAAATTGTTCTATTATAAAGACAAAAGCACACATATGTTCATAGCGGCACTGTTTACAATAGCAAAAAGTTGGAACCAACCCAAATGCCCATTGATGATAGACTGGACAAGGGAAATGTGGCACGTATACACCATGGAAGATTATGCAGCCATAAAAAGTGATGAGTTCATGTCCTTCATAGGGACATGGATGAATCGGGAAACCATCATCCTCAGCAAACTGACACAAGAACAGAAAAATCAAACACCACATCTTCTCACTCATGCATGGGTGTTTAACAATGAGAACAAATGGACACAGGGAGAGAAGATTCACAAACTGGGGTCTGTTGGGGGGGACTAGAGGAAGGACATTGGGGGTAGGAAGGTTGGGGAGGGATAACATGGGGAGATATGCCAGATATAGTTGACAGGGTGATGGAGGCAGCAAACAACAGATGATCATTAAAACTCTAACGTGCTCAAGAAAAAAGGAGAAATATTCTGAAATATTTATGGATGAAATGATGCAGTGTCTGTGATTTGCTCCATTTTAAAAAATCCAGTGGCAGGATTGAGTAAGGGCATACATAGTATGTGGATATTATTAAGTCAATGAATGTCATTTGGGTGAGGGGCATTTTGGGTTCATTTTAGTAAACACTTGTGCATATCTGAAATTTTTCATAATAAAAAGTAAAACAATACAATAGTAACTCAACAGTATTTTCAAGGAGAAATTACATGATTGAAATTACAGCTAATCTGTATTCATATTGAATATAAAAACATATTCATAGATATCACAGACTCAGGGATAGTATTATCCATTTATCCTTATTGAAATACATAACTGAGCAATGTAAAATAAAACATAAAAAAGAATCACAGATGTATTTTAAGAAGCCAGCTTTGTCTGTTTTCAATGTCTTTTAGCCTTATGAGAAGTTAAAATGTATTTTTTGAATGAATCATATCTGAACAAATGATTGAATGATTAAAGAAATAATGACATCCATGAACTTATTGTAAATATTCAGTCTATAACCATTAAATGTTAAAAATTGTCATAGGTATGCCATAGAGTGAAAATGTCTTGAATTATATTACACTGGGCTAAAAATCTCTGAATACAGAGACAAAACTGAAGAGCAGTAGCAGTGGAGCTGAAGTAAGGAAACGGGAAGGTGTAACTACATATATTTTCTTATCCTTTAAGAGAGATAGAGGACAACCGGAAATTCTACATGCTTTTTAAATACGGCAATTAAAAATTAAGTGTAAAAATATAAGCTTAATATTTAAAGGGAAAAGAATTATATTTAAGAGATAGACTTTATCTTCTCCAGACTTCCAGAAGGGCAAAATTGAAAGAAGGCATGGACTAAAAAAAAAAAAGAGGGAAGAAGTATAAAAACAGAAAAAAAGTCAATAAAAAGTAAAATGAAAAGAAATAAGATAAAAAATAACTGTTATGCCAATAAATGTAGTGAGAATCAGGCAAGATAAAGAAATAAAGGGCATTCAAATTGGAAAAGAGGAAGTCAAATTAATCTTTTTGCCAATAATATGATCTTATACGTAGAAAACCCTCAAGTTTCCTTCAAAAGACTACTTAATAAATGAATTCAGTAAAGTCTCAGGTTACAAAATCAATGTACAGAAATCAGTAGGACTGTTATACACCAACAGTGATCAAGATGAGAATCAAACCAAGAACTCAATCCCTTTTACAACAAGTACAAAAAACAAACAAACAAGCAAACAAACAAAACCTATGAATATACTTAACCAATTAGGCAAAAGATCTCTACAAGGAGAGCTACAAAACAACGGCTGAAAGAAATCACAGACGACACAAACCAATGGAAATACAGCCCACACTCACTGATTGAAAGAATCAATATTGTGGAAATGACCACACTGCCAAAAGAATTGACAGATTGAATCCAATTTCTATTAAATTATCAATGCCATTCTTTACAGAATTAGAAAAGACAATACTAAAATTCATATGGAACCAATAAAGAGTCCAAAATAGTCAAAGCAATCCTAAGCAAAAAGAACAAATCTAGAGGCATCATATTACTCAACTTCAAATTATATTGTAAGGCTATAGTAACCTTGGTACTGGCATGGTACTGGTAAAAGCAGATACACAGATCAATGGAACGTAATAGAGAATCCAGAAATAAGCTCAAATACTTACAACCAACTGATCTTCAACAAATCATACAAAAACATAAATTGGGGAAAGGACACTCTATTTAATAGATGTTGCTGAGAAAACTGGATAGCCACGTGTAGAACAAATGAAACTGGATCCTTATTTTTCACCAAGTACAAAAATGAACTCAAGAAGAACTAAAATTAAATCTAACCCCTGAAACCATAAATTCTAAATAAAAACCTAGGGAACACTCTTCTGGACACTGGTCTAGGCAAATAATTTATGATGAAGACCCCAAAAGCAAATGCAACAAAAATAAATACATGGGACCCAATTAAACTAAAAAAGTGTCTGTGCACCAAAATAAATAATCATCAGGATAAAGAGACAATATATAGAATGAAAAAAAATGTAAATTATGTACCTGATAAAAGACTAATATCCAACATCTACAAGGAAACAAATCTGCAAGCAAAAATCAAATAACCCTATTAAAAAGTGGGCAAAGAACATGAATAGACATTTCTTAAAGAAGACATATTGATGGCCAACAAATATAAGGGGAAAAAAAGGGCTCAACATAACTAATCATCAGGGAATTCCAAATTAAAACCACAATGAGATATCATCTTATTTCAGCCAACAAGGCCATTATTAAAAAGTCAAAAAACAATAGATGTTGACATGGAAATGGTGCAAAGGGAACATGCTGATGAGAATGTAAACTTGTACAGCTTCTCTGGAAAACAATGTGGAGATTTCTCAAAGAACTGAAAGTAAATCTACGACTCAACTAAACAAACCCACTACTGGGAATCTATCCAAAGGGAATTAATTCGTTATATCAGAAAACACTCACACATATATGTTTATAGCAGTACAATTCACAATTGCAAAGATATGAAATCAAATTAAGTATTCAACAACCAGTCAGTGAATACAGAAAATGTGGTATGTATGTTACACATACACACACACGCAGATACACCATGGGATACTACTTGGTCTTTAAAAAAAGGATGAAATAATGTCTTTGCAGCAACTTGGATGGAACTGGAGGTCTTTAAGAGAAGTAACTCAAAAATGAGAAACCAAATACATGTTCTAACTTACATGTGAGAGTTAAGCTATGGGTACACAAGGTCAGACAGAGTGGTATAATGGACATGGGAGACTCAGAAGAGGTGAGTGTGGGAAGACAGTTGTACCCCTACCTATTGGGTTACAACATATACTGTGTGAGTGATGAATACATTGAAATTCCAGACTTCACTGTTATACAATTCATCTATGTAACCAAAAACCACTTGTTCTCCTAAAGCTAAGGAAGGAAGAAGAAGGAAGGAAGGAAGGAAGGAAGGAAGGAAGGAAGGAAGGAAGGAA
>NW_022440321.1:3652-7352 GCF_009761245.1 Sapajus apella
GAAGGAAGGAAGGAAGGAAGGAAGGAAGGAAGGAAGGAAGGAAGGAAGGAAGGAAGGAAGGGAGGGAGGGAGGGAGGGAGGGAAGGGAAGGGAAGAGAAGGAGGGAAGGAGGGAAGGAGGGAAGGAGGGAAGGAGGGAAGGAAGGAAGGAAGGAAGGAAGGAAGGAAGGAAGGAAGGAAGGCAGGAAGGAAGGAAGGAAGGAAGGAGGGAGGACGGGAGGAAGGGAGGAAGGGAGGAAGGAAAAAGGAGTTTACCAAAACAAACAAAAACATAAGCAGGAATAGAGAATTACCACTTGAACTGAAAAAGAAAACAAAAGCAAACAACAAATCTGTATGTTATATACAAGAGTCAGGTAAAATAAAGTAAATCAGAAAAATTTGGAAAGTAATAGTAGAGAGGTTAAGTACCACACAAATACAAAGAAAGAAGATATCATAATGTTAATGGAAATGATAAATTAAAAAATGTAAAACTGAAGTGGGATAAAGACATTCTATAAAAACTTAAACTTTAGTGGTCATGGACTTTTACATGTCTAATAAAATTAAAAAATATAATTCAAAATGATGTAAACAGTAAGAATTTATTATATAGTAGAAACTGCATTCAAAAACTGGAGGGGTCAAACATAATAGTTTGGCTATGAAGGATCTGAATTATCAAATTAATAAAATTCATCTTCTAAGTATGATCTAACTACATATAAATGGAAAAGGTACCTTCTTTTCAATCATATCTGAATATTACCAAAGCCTGACATTATGTTATACTGCTCAGGAACTCTTAATAACTTTCCAAAGCAGAAGCAAAATGTACTTATTTAAACAATGCAACAAACTAGAAACTAATAAGAAAAATAGGGGGGTCTCAACAAAGCAGAATAAGAGGCAGCTCTGGAACGCAGCTCCCAGTGAGAGATGCAGAGGCTGAGTGGTCTCTGCAATTCCAAATGAGGTATCAAGTTCATTTTGTGGGCCTGGTTGGACAGTGAGTATAAACCAAATAGGGTAAGGTGAGGCAAGATGGGGCACTGTCTCACCCAGAAGGTGCATACAACTAACTGGAGGACTGGGGGAACCTCCCACTCAGGGACTTCAGTTCAGATACTGCACTCCATCCAAGCCATCTACAACCCAGAGAATGGGAGATCTTCGCCGGGCTGAAAAGCCTCAGCAAGCTGCATGAACAGGGCAGAACAGCAACTTTGGTTAGCACCAGGGCTGTCAGCATAGATCTAGGTGGAAGCACTGGCTGACGGCGAGAAAGCCAGAAAGCCAGTGGGACATAGCTAAGCATCCCCCAGAAAGAAGGGAAACTGAAAGCGGGGAAACAGGGCATATGGCAGGATGAGTCTTTCTGCCACAAAGCCTATCAGACTAAAAAACTCTCACTTCAGAGTTTCACACCCAGGACACCAGTTAGAGAGTGACCAGGAATGATTGAGCTCAGCAGGGGGAAGTGCAGCTGCCATTACAGAAGCCGGCCTAATTTTCCTGAGTAAATACAAGATGCAGCAAAAATATGCATCAGCTACATTGAATTGATGGCAGCCCAGCAGTGCCTCTTCAGGCAGACAAATGAAAGCCTGCATCCCCAAGCAGCTACCTCAGATCAGAGCTATATAAAACCAACAAAATGGGAAGAAACCAGAGGAAGAAGGATGAAATCATCAAAATCCAGAACGCCTTTCCTCCACCATGAGATCACAACTCCTCCCCAGCAAGGGAACCAAGCAGGATAGAGAATCAATTTGACAAATTGACAGAAATGGGGTTCAGAAGAAGGGTAACAACAAACTTCTCTGAGTTAAAGGAACAAGAACTAACCCAATGCAAAGAAATTTAAAACCTTGACAAAAGGTTAGATGAATTGCTAACTAGAATAACCAGCTTAGAGAAGAACATAAACGACCTGATGCAGCTGAAAAACACAGCACAAAAACTTCATGAAGCATACACAAGTTTTGAGAGTCAAATAGATCAAGCAGAAAAAAGGATATCAGAGATTGAAGACTCAATTAAAGAAAAAAGGAAGGCAAGAGAAGAGAAAAAAAGAGTGAAAAGAAATGAACAAAGCCTCCAATAAATAAGGGATTATGTGAAAACACCTAATCTATGCTTGATTGGTGTACCAAAAGATGGCAGGAAGAATGAATCCAAGCTGTAAAACACTCTTCAGGATATTATCCAGGAGAACTTCCCCAACCTAGCAAGGTAGGCCAACATTCAAATACAGGAAATACAGAGAACACCACAGTGATATTCCCCTAGAAGAACAACCCCAAGGAACATAATCATCAGATTCACCAGGGTGAAAATGAAGGAAAAAATGCTAAGGGCAGCCAGAGAGAAAGGTCGGATCACCCACAAAGGGAAGCCCATCAGATTCACAGCAGTACTCTCAGCAGAAACCCTACAAGCCAGAAGAGAGTGAGGGCCAATATTCAACATCCTTTAGAAAAAGGACTTTCAACCCAGAATTTCATATCCAGCCAAACTAAGCTTCATAAGTTAAGGAGAAATAAAATCCTTTATGGACCAGCAATTGTTGAGAGATTTCATCACTACCAGACCTGCCCTACAAGAGCTCCTGAAGGGAACACTAAACACAGAAAGGAAAAACGAGTACCAGCCTTTCCGAAAAAGAACCAAATGGTAAAGATCAACAACACAAAGAAGAAATTACACCAACCAAAGGGCAAAACAACCAACCAGTAACAAAATGGCAGAATCAAATTTACACATAACAATATTGACATTAAATGTAAATGGACTAAATGCCCCAATCAAAAGACACAGACTGGCAAATTGGATAAAAAGCCAAGAACCATCAGTGTACTATATTCAGGAGATCCACCTCACATGCAAAGACACACATAGACTCAAAATAAAGGGATGGAAGAAGATTTACCAAGAAAATGGAGAGCAAAAAAAAGCAGGGGTGGCAATCCTAGTTTCTGATAAAATGGACTTTAAACCAGCAAAAATGAAAAGAGACCAAGAAAGGCATTAAGTAATGGTAAAAGGATCAATACAACAAGAAGAGCTAATTATTCTAAATATACACGCACCCAATATACATACAAAGAGACTTTGATTCCCGCACAGTAATAGTGGGAGACTTTAACACTCCACTGTCAATATTAGACAGATCAACCAGACAGAAAATCAACAAGGAAATCCAGGACTTGAGCATAGATCTGGATCAAGTGAACCTAATAGACATTTACAGAACCCTTAACCCCAAAACCATAGAATATACATTCTTCTCAGCACCACATCACACTTATCTAAAACTGACCACATAATTGGAAGTAAATCACTCCTCAGCCAAAGCAAAAGAATGGAAGTCATAATAAACAGTCTCTCAGACCACAGTCAAATCAAATTAGAACTCAAGATTAAGAAACTAACTCAAAACCGCACAACTTCATGGAAACTGAAAAACTGGCTCCTCAAGGTCAACTGGATAAACAATGAAATGAAGGCAGAAATAAAGATGTTCTTCGATACCAATGAGAATGAAGACACAACATACCAGAATCTCTGGGACACATTTAAAGCAGTTTCCACAGGGAAATTCAGAGCAATAAAAACCCAATCAGGAGCAAGGAAAGATCAAAATCAACACCCTATCATCAAAATTGAAAGAGTTAGAGCAGAAAAGTAAAAAAAAAAAAAAAAAAAAAAAAAAAAAA
>NW_022440322.1:0-7352 GCF_009761245.1 Sapajus apella
TTTTTGTATTTTTAGTAGAGACGGGGTTTCACCATGTTGACCAGGATGGTCTCGATCTCTTGACCTCGTGATCCACCCGCCTCGGCCTCCCAAAGTGCTCGGATTACAGGCTTGAGCCACTGCGCCCGGCCCGAATTTTTTGTATTTTTAATGGAGATGGGTTTCACCATGTTGGCAAGGCTGGTCTCGAACTCCTCATCTCAAGTGATCTGTCTGCCTTGGCTTCCCAAAGTGGTGAGATTACAGGCATGAGCCATGGCTCCCAGACTTTGAAGTGGTGTTTTTTAAAAGTAATGAAACATTTTTTTTGTTTTGTTTTTTTTTTTTAGTTTGAGACAACATCGTGCCACTATACTCTAGCCTGGTGGTGGAGCAAGACTGTCTCAAAAATAAAAAAGTAATAATTAATTAATTAATTAAAAAGTGTGCAGCCAGCAGCTCTCAGGTCCCCTCTATGGTGTAGCCATTCTTTTATTACTTTTTTTTTTTTTGACCGGGGTTCAAGCGATTGTTCTGCCTCAGCCTCCAGAGTAGTTGGCGTTACAGGAAATCCCCACCAGACCCAGCAAATTTTTCTATTTTTAGAGAAGACGGGATTTCTCCTTGTGGGTCAGGTAGGTCTTGAACTCATCATCTCAGGTGATCCGCTCACCTCAGCCTCTGAAAATGCTGGGATTACAGACATGAGCCACTGCGCCCAGACTTTTTTTTTCCCCAACATCTAATGGGCAAATGCAGATTATTATTATTATTATTATTTTTTGAGACAGAGTTTCATTCTTGTTGCCCAGACTGGAGAGCAATGGCGCAATCTCGGCTCACCACAAACTCCGCCTCTGGGGTTCGAACAGTTTTCCTGCCTCTGTCTTTCGAGTAGCTGGGATTACAGGCATGCACCACAACCCCCGGCTAATTTTGTAGTTTTCGTAGAGACGGGGTTTCTCCATGTTGGTCAGGGTGGTCTCGAACTCCTGACCTCAGGTGATTTGCCCACCTTGGCCTCCCAAAGTGCTGAGATTACAGGCGTGAGCCAGTGCACACGGGCTCTCTCTTCATCCTCTTATCTGTTTGCCTCTATTTTCCATCACGTTCTGGTCTAAGGCTTATTTATTTTAAATGGTTTTTATTTCTTTCTCTATTATCATCATGGAGATGATTTCTTATTTGGAAGAAGATTATTTTGTTTTCAATTGTATTTTCACAACATTTAAAAAGTGAAGTAGAGAGTATTTCTCATGCCGGGCATGGTGGTTCACGCCTGTAATCCAAGCACTTTGGAGGCCAAGGCGGGCGGATCACCTGAGGTCGGGAGTTCAAGACTAGCCTGACCAACATGGTGAAACCCCATCTTTTAAAAAAAAGAAAAAGGGGTGCAGTGGCTTACACCTGTAATCCTACCACTTTGGGAGGCCGAGGTGGATGGATCAACTGAGGTCAGGAGTTCAAGACCAGCCTGGCTATCATGGTGAAACCCCATCTTTAAAAACTAACTAACTAAATAAATAAATAAACATTTAATGAGTGAAGTAAAGAGCATTTCCTGGGCCAGGCATGGTGGCTCATGGCTGTAATCCCAAGACTTTGGGAGGCCGAAGCAGGAGGATCACTTAAAGTCAGGAGATTGAGACAAGCCTGGCCAATGTGGTGAAACCCTATCTCTACCAAAAATACAAAAATTAGCCGGACATGGTGGTGTAGGGCTGTTGGGCCCCACAGGATTGTGGGGTATCCCTTATCTTGTGCTGAGGTGCAGGATCTAAGAAGTAAAGAGACAGGACACTGAAGAACTGGTGAAGAGCAGCTGGACTTGGGGGACCACATAACCTATGAGTGGAGGTCAGCGAGAGCCCTGAATGCCCAGAATCACCTGTATTTATTAGGTACAAGCAGGGGGCTGGGTCATGAGTGAGATCATCATCTATAGGCTTAGTAGTAGGGCATACATAATCCCATGAGTCACAAGCAAGGGGCCACCCATTATGTCACCTAGGCAGAGAGGTGGGCTGTGCGCAGTAGGGGGGCGTGCCATGCGCAGTAGTAGTGGGTCATGTACAGAAAAGGGGTCCACCCCCATTAGGTCACCGAGGCAAGGAGGTGAGCTGTGTGCAACAGGTGTCGTGCGCAACAATTCTTATCTGGGGGCTGCAGACTTCAAAGGATACTTATAGAAAGGTATTGTAAACCAATGCAGTGGGAGCTGACAGACTTGTGCTCTTCTCTAAGATGTTTTATGGGAGGATGATTTGCACTAGCACAGAAGCCAGAAAAGGCTGACAGCGTGTACAGCTGCTGTGACCTGGTCACACCAGAGGAGCTCTTCTCCCTTGGTTATTTGTGGGATCTCAGGCCTGAGGCCTGCTTTCCACAGGAGCTGGATGCAAGGTACTACAACTCCTTTATCAGGAGGAGACTCTTGCTCGAAGCCTGCCATACATCGTATGCCCTTTCAGGCAGGGATGCCACTGCTGGGTCTTTGGTTCTTGTCCTGGCCTGGCTGTTTTTCCCATGTACTGCTTCTGTTCTGTGACTGCTTTAGGCAGTCCTCCTACTACAAACTACTATATGGTTATATAGAAGGATTCTATAAATCAGCACTAAATGTATCGGTACAGCTCCGACTGCAATACCTATGTTATTATATAGAAATATTATATAGAGGCCGGGCGCGGTGGCTCAAGCCTGTAATCCCAGCACTTTGGGAGGCCAAGGCGGGTGGATCACGAGGTCAAGAGATCGAGACCATCCTGGTCAACACGGTGAAACCCCGTCTCTACTAAAAATACAAAAAATTAGCTGGGCATGGTGGCGCGTGCCTGTAGTCCCAGCTGCTCAGGAGGCTGAGGCAGGAGAATTGCCTGAACCCAGGAGGCGGAGGTTGTGGTGAGCCGAGATCGCGCCATTGCACTCCAGCCTGGGTAACATGAGTGAAACTCCGTCTCAAAGAAAAAAAAGAAAATAAAGTGTGTCAATTTGTCACCAATCATGTTGCTGCAACCTATACACTGGTGAATAGTAGAAAGTGTGGTGATTCTGTTAAAGCTTCTCTGTCTTTCCCTATGCCTGTGAAACCTTAATGTCTCTACTTTGGAACGCTGATCCCATTCATTTGGAGTTGATGTTTCCAGGTGGCTATCCTCAAGCTTAGTGTTCACCTAAACTCTACACTTAATCATGTATTTTAAATTCTATTATGTACTGCTGGCGTCAGTTTCTGTAGGATTGTAGGAGCCTCACCAGAGAGGGCACCTGTCACCATGTTGTGAAACTCACACTTGTCAAAAATAGATGGGTTAAAGTTTTCCCCCTCCCTGTGGATGAAGCTAATGAGCTAACACAGATGGTCACCTCTGTTACCAAGTACAACCAGGATGAACATGTGTGACCAAGGGTGTTGTCAAGTCCTGAGGACTGATTAGTGTTTATCTGGATAACATGTACTTAATGGGTTGTGTAGAACAGTGAAGTTTCTCTCTTTTCAACCTCTTAGCTATTTGCCTCTATTTCCCATCACATTCTGGTCTAAGGCTTATTTATTTATTTTGTTTTTTTATTTTTTGAGACAGAATCTCAATCTTTCGCCCAGGCTGGAGTGCAAAGGCACAATCTCAGCTCACTGCAGCCTCTGCCTCCCGGGGTCAAGTGATTCTTCTGCCTCAGCCTCTGGAGTAGCTGGGATTACAAGCGCCCACCACTGCGCCCAGCTAGTTTTTTTTTTGCATTTTTAGCAGAGACGTGGTTTCAGCAGGTTGGCCAGGCTGATCTCAACTCCTGACCTCAGGTGATCCACCAGCCTAAGCCTCTCAAAATGCTGGGATTACAGGTGTGAGCCACTGTGCCCAGCCAGGTTTATTTATTAATAAAATAGTTTTTATTTCTCTATTATCCTCTTGAGATGAATTATCATTTGGGAAAATTTTGTTTTGTTTTCAATAATATTTTCTCAACATTTAAAAAGTGAAGTAAACAGTATTTCTGGGACCAGGCACGGTGGCAAACCACTGTAATTCCAGCACTTTGAGAGGCCCACGTGGGTGGATCACTTGAAGTCAGGAGTTCGAGTTCATCCTAGCCAACATGGTGAAACCCCGTCTCTACTAAAAGTACAAAAATTAGCCGGGTGTTGTGGCGGGAGCCTATAATCCCAGCTACTCGGAGGAGCTGACTCAGGAGAAACACTTTCTCCTGGCAGGCGGCGATTCCAGCGATCCGAAGAGATCGGGCCACTGCACTTCAGCCTCGGAGTGAAAATTCACATTAAAAGTGAAAGAGACTTTTTGGGGTCGAGTGCGAGGCGGTGTGATTGTGTGTTTGATTACACCATATGCTACTCACTAGGGAAGAACTGGGCTGCGAACGTATCTTTGAGGGCGGGCCGAACGCTGCAGGCCGGCCAGGTCCCTGGGCGTCCAGCCCTGGCCTACGCTCCACTTTGTCACTGAGCGTTTAAACGTTATTTCCTGAATCTCAGACCCACAGCTCCTTGCAGGTTTCATCGTGAGCCGGCTGCAAATTTTGAAACTAAGTAAACCTCAGTCCGGAGGGCCTAGTGATAAGGTGGGCGCTGCCTATCTGAAGTGCTTAGCAATAAAACAAAGGCAGTGAGTTGAAAAAAAAAAAAAAAAAAGTGATAGAGAGAGAGAGAACGAGCAGGAAGGGATCCCTGCAGGAGGAGGTGTTACTTTGTCTCCCAGGCTGACCTGGATCTTCAGGCTCAGCGATCCTCCTGCAGCTGCTTCATGAGCAGCTGGGACCTCAGACTCCCACCCCTGCGCTTGCATTCCTGCTGCGTTTAAGCATCAGGCGGTGACCTCACTCCTCCCTGGCCAGAGCACTCCTTCCCGCATCCCAGGCGGTGGCCCTAAGGAAGTCTCTGAATCTGAGCACTGGGTGGACCCTCCCTCCTGTGTAAATGAATAGAAAGGGAGAAAATTTCTATTCTGTTCTGTGAGTCAGCATGAAAGCATACATTCCTCCCAGGCAGGGCTTTGCATTTCACATTCAAGTTTGCATCCCCGTTCCGGACAATTCCAGGGCTTTTGACACTTGCCTCAGCCTTCCTGGCCAGTCTCGCCTCCAAACCCCGATAAACAGAGGCGCAGGGAGCCAGGCTGTGAGACACCCAGGTCCCGCCCCGCCCTCTGCCGGTTCAAAAGGGCAAGGTGTCTCCGCCTCGCGCCCCGCCCCTACCTCTCCCAGGCCCCGCCCACCTCCCTGCGGGTCCCGCCCAGGCTTGGCTTCTGTCCTGCGCGCGCAGATTCCCGCAAAACCAGAAGCGGATCGCGTGGAGTGACGAGCACACCGCGGCGCGTGAGTTTGCTCTGTCTTGTATGAAGTCTGCGATTCCCAGGTCCCCGGCGCTTCAGTGCCTGGGACGTGGGGTCCCCACAGACCTGGAAGTTCTCGATCATCTTTCTTCACTCAGAGCAAATTGAGACGTCCCCGTGAGACTCGGGGGGTCACTTCCTTTTAGGTGGAAAGTTTCCCCAAGGCTGGTCCCGTCCCGGGTCTTTCTGCCATGGGGCGGTGCATACACTTCCTATCGCGTGGTTTTGGTCCAGAGACCACTAGGCAGGGTTTGTGTGGGCAATGAGGACGTTTTATTTCGCGCTTGGGTGCATGCGGGCCAAGTCTGGGAAAGAAGCTAGGCCAGGGGAGTAGGAAAGGGGAGCTGTTTTTTTGTTTTGTTTAGAGAAGGGAGTCTTGCTCTCTGGCCCAGTCTAGTGTGCAGTGGCGCCGTCTCGGCTCACTGCAGCCTTCACCTCCCAGGTTCAAGCCATTCTCCTCCTCAGCCTCCTGAGTAGTTGAGATTACAGGCACCCGCAACGATGCCCAGCAATTTTTTGTATTTTTAGTAGAGATGGGGTTTCACCATGTTGGTCAGGCTGGTCTTGCTCATGATCCACCCGCCTCAGCCTCCCAAAGTGCTGGGATTACTGGCATGCGCCACCACGCCTGGCCTAGGGGACTGGTTATATAGTCTGGGGCAAATGGTCAGTTAAAGGTGGTAATTTGGCCGGGCGTGGTGGCTCACGCCTGTAATGCAAACACTTTGGAGGCCAAGGCGGGCGGATCACCTGAGGTCGGGAGTTCAAGACCAGCCTGACCAACACGGTGAAACCCCGTCTTAAAAAAAGAAAAAAAAATGGTGGTAATTTATTTTAGGGAGGGGAAGGGCGTCACGGGATGCATGCTTACAAGGGTAGGGGTCATCTATTACAAACAGGCATGATCATAAGGGTGAGGGTTGTTGGTTGCAAGCAGAGAGGTGGATGTGGTAAATTACATAGTTATAGGGGTGGGAGTCTTGAAAAACCTAATGTCTAGGGGGGGAAGTTTCGAAAAGCGAGCAGGAACAAGGGTTGAACTTTGCAGGGTGAGAGCAGTTGAAGCAGGAACTAGTTGTTTCACTTCTCTTTGTGGCCACCCGGTTACTTCAGGCTTTGTGGCTCCTGAGGTGTGCGTGCGGGTCCCCAAGGCTATAATGGCCAGGCTTGGACTTGGAGGCCTGGCATTCCCATCTTTTTATATATGTATAAAGAAAAAAATTAGAGAAGGGCAAAGGGGCAGTGTTTCTCAAGGCCTCTTCAATCGTGACAGGGGCTACGTGGACAACCAAGAGAAAAGTCTATGATTTTGGTAGTTTTGTAAGTGTTTAGTTAAGAGTTTGGCTTAGGGCACCTTTTCGTGTGTTTACCAAAGTGCCAATTAGCATATTTTTGAGCCTGAAATTGTCCTAATAGGATGAATTCTCTAAAAATAGCCTTTAAGCAGGGGTGGGGAGTTAGGGAGAGATAGCATGGGGAGAAATGCCAGATATAGGTGATGGGGAGGAAGGCAGCAAATCACACTGCCATGTGTGTACCTTTGCAACAATCTTGCATGTTCTTCACATGTACCCCAAAACCTAAAATGCAATAAAAAAAAAAATAGCCTTTAAGCATAACAGCTTTAAGGTGCCTTGGGCCAATGTAGGAGGGGGTTGGTCCCAGAAGACTTGGACGTAAAGGAATCTGCGCAGGTGTCCGAGAGGTTTCACGCCGCATCTTGACATTAGCGAAGCATTGCCTGGAATTCATGAGCGATGGGTGGTGTTTCTGTTGACGCTAGAAGGGTGAAGCCTATGAAATAGCGCTGGGGATAAGACAGGCAAATGAACCGAGAGGGTTGGCAAGGTGTCCTGTCTTAAGCAGCCGAGAGGTTCTGGGACAGGGTGTGGTATTGTGGGGTGGTTAAAAGCGCGGTGGCTCACGCCTGTAATCCCAGCACTTTGGGAGGCCGAGACGGGTGGATCACGAGGTCAAGAGATCGAGACCATCCTGGTCAACATGGTGAAACCCCGTCTCTACTAAAAA
>NW_022440323.1:0-7351 GCF_009761245.1 Sapajus apella
TGAGACAGTCTCACTGTGTTACCCAGGCTGGAGTGTATTGGCGTTATCTCGGCTCCCTCCAACCTCCACCTCCCAGGTTCAAGCAATTCTTTTGCCTCAGCCTTTGGAGTAGTTGGGATTAAAGGCATGTGCTACCACACCTGGCTGGTTTTTGTATTTTCAGTAGAAATGAGGGTTCACCATTTTGGGCAGGCTGGTCTCAAGCTCCTGACCTAAGATGATCTGCCCACCTCGGCCTTTCAAAGTGCTGGGATTCGAGGTATAAGACACCGTGCCTGGCCAAGGGGACATTTTAAATAAACTACGATGACAAAACTATGGTTGTAAAACATTATCATGTTGGCATTAAGAGTCTCTGCTGCTACAACTGGCCCTTTGCAGCAAAATACATATCCCTCTATTAGATCAAGTGTTTTATATAAACTCTTCATGGACAATTTATAAAAGACACAAAAATTTCTTTGTAATACAAATTTTGAGAACATAACTTTACTTTCTATATTTCCAAATTTATTTTTTTAAATCACATACAGTCTTGTTATGTGCCCAGGATGTTCTCAAATTCCTGGGCTGCAGCTTTGTTGCCTCAAACTGAAGCAGCCGTGACTACAGGTGTACACCAACACATTCCGCTACATTTCTAAAATGTTCAATATTGTATTAGCCTCACTACAAAAGTAATAATATAAGCAAAGTTACAAATCTTTGCTAAAAGCCATATCCCAAAATAATAAGTGTCCAAGAAAAAATGCTGTATATTATGGGCTGAACATTTGGAACCAAAAATTACCAGAAAGATTCCATGATTATTATAAGTGATTTGATCAACTGAAGGTTTATACAAGCATAAATATTATGAAAGTCACACTACCAAAATTTAAAAATCAAAGCATTAATATTTACCTAAATAAACCTTAGTGAAATTTTATATTTTTTCTATTGGGGAAAGCGTTTCTTACTGTGATTTTCCTGTCACGATGTCTTTTCCAGTTAATTTTTTTTTAACCCCCACCTGCTCAACGTACTTGTCAATCTTTTGTTAGTTATCAAAGCTAATTTTTTTAACAAATAGCCATATATCTGTTTTTCTCTGACCAACTTTTCATTACCAACATAAAACAATGATAGGTAACCACTTCTAAATTGCAATAGTAAATACCATGCAAAACTAGATTCAAACTTAGAAAATTAATTTTACAAGAGATCACTTTACCTTGGTTGCAGCGGTCAAGACTTTATCTTCTCGTTTAGTGCATGAATCAGCAATCAAATCTTTGAAAAGGCTTAAGAGCAAAAATACACAGCGAAAATGAGCAAGTTGATTTACTTTAAAATTTTTTTAACTGCCATTTCCTATACAGTTTTCTCCTTCAAAAAACAAAAACAAAACACAATCTGGGGAAAGGTAGCTATGTGTATATTAAATAATGTTTCTTGATATACTTAAAATATGGCCTCTGGTATAAACATAGATTTGCATTCCCTATTTCTGCTTCCACCTGTCTAAACATATAAACTATTCAATGCAAACTGACTTTCAGCTCCATAACAAACAGTGACAGCCAATATATTGGCAGAGCCTGAAAATCATTTGCCCTAACAAATTCTCTCTCCAAAAGTTGAACTTAAAATTCAATTAATAAATGGCATAACCGTGTCACCTAAACTGGAAGACACGTGATGACCTAAAACAAAGTAGAAAGACCCACTGTCTCTTGTCCATGAGCTATGTCTGGTTAAAAGACTAATGTGTATCACTTCAAAATAGCAGTCTTCGTTCCTCAGCATGAAAACCACTCAAGAGAGTCCTGTTGCTTTCCTTTCCCCTAAAATAGTAGAGGGAATCCCCTGCAACATTTGAAACCTGTGAAAGCTAAATGTAAAAAAGTCAAATAACAAATGTGAAGGGTCTGATTGAGAATATTCTTCCCAGAAAGATTAAAACATTAACAATTATAAAATTCCATAATTTTCACTGTATACGTTCGATCTCATTCGGGTTCATATAAACTAGCAAGGTCATGAAAATATTCATCGGCACTCAGACACCCGAGGAGAGAGACTGCTCGGAAAACAGAGTCCTGGTAGTTGTACCTCTAGTTCCCTAAGTACTATCTCTACATGATTCCTCCCATGGGCTCCCACTTCCAGGTTTTATTTCTGCAGGGCTTCATGCCAGTCTCCAGTCCTTCAATCTTTTGTCTAGGAAAGCACAGATTCCTGAAAGGATGACCTCAAATGAACAAGAGTAGAAACGCTCTATATCCCTGCTCCTGAAAACAAATAAACGGGAGTCTCCATCACCTTCCTCCAGCATAGACACACTACTAAATACTCAGGTGAACTCCATGACTGCTTTGTCAGCCCATCATGCCCCGGACCCAGCCTACATGGACATGGGAAAAACAACTGAATGGGGAAAAGAGGCAGAGGTGACGAGACACCTGCCCTGAGCCCCAAGTCTATGTAGCTCAGCAATCTCCAGCCCCTCTGTACTCAAGGAACTCTAAGCCCATGCTCTGCAACTCGGGGTGGAAGTAGATGATACCACATCTCTACCCGCTGTAGACACTTTTCCCACTTTCTCAAAAGGTTTTAACATCTTTCGGTATGAATCTTCAAGTTTGTCAGTTTTTGTTAAACAAACAAAAATAGCAGCCATCGGTGTACATCTCCCTTGAACCTTCTCTTTTAATGTGACTTTGTAGATAATTCACAACCTCTTCTGTTCTTCATCTTTACAATTTATCTTTATGAAACTTGTCATAAATCCCAATATTCTGATATCCTATTGAAGAGTCCACACTCCTATCCAATCCAGGGTTGTCTCTCTTCAAACTTGGCCTTTCCTGCTCATTCCATTCTTATCCGCTTCGATTGGGGTCACTAGCTAATTTCATTCTCATTCTACCCACTGGATGCAACTGACTCCATCCCCCTTTGTATTATTACAACACAATAAAATAGGCTAAGAAAAAAAAAAAGAAAAGAAAAGGAATGAAAGTACTGGGCTTTACAATGACTTCAACTGTCATTTCTGCCAATTCCTGTGTCTAAAAAAAGGAAGTATCCAGATCTCTTTGAGTCTCAGGTTCTCCATCTAGAGTATCAGCTGGCCAGATTATTAAGCACAGGTAAAATACTAGATGGTATTTTAATTACTTCTATGATTTTAAAAATTCTGTAATTCTATGTGTTTTGTTTTCTCTCTATAGGAAAATTGAGAATGCATAGCCAGAAGAATTTCATAAAATAATGGAACAACATAAACACCAAGAAGAGCAGAGAAGAAAGTTTTAAAAAATCAAGACAAGATTATAGAAAAGTCCTGGAATAAGAAACAACACTAAAAACACTGTATTATGGAAGTAGACAGAAATGCTCCCTAAAGGGATAGCCAAACTGGGAAGTCAAATAATTTCTCCCTAAGACTTGTCCAAACTGGCTTTTATAAAACTTACAGTCCTATGGCCAAAGCTAAGTAAGATCTGCCCTAAAGCCTTTGATTGTAAAAATACACAATAAACTTAAACGAGGAATTTAAGATATTTAATCTGTCAATAAAGACGTTAATTAAAGTAATTAATGTGATTAATCTGATTCAGATGTATACTTTGTTCCAAGTGCTGCACAGATGTCTCTCCATCTACGCTGAGGAGGAAGAGAAGGGATTTGGAAGCCAGGCAGGCAGACGGTCAAACTGTGGGCCAGCGACTTTGTTAACTTTGGGATCATCAGCCAATTAATCCACTGCTCTAATCCATACTTGCCTATTTAATAAATAGTAGGATATAGGAACACAGATGTTGCAATGGATTTATGAGATGATAAATGCATAGCACATAAAAGGGTTCTAGCTCAGAATACAACACTCAACCTATATAAGTTTCTTCCATCTGTATTTGCTTAGTTAACATAATTTTGTAAATCTGTAAATTCCTACCTGAATGTAGATTCATCAGAGTCCGAAGGATCTATTAAAGAAAGTAAAATGCATTTTAAGTCAACAATAAAAATATAGAATAACAAAAGCATAAGAAGAATGCACAGTGATACATGCCTGTAACCCCACCCGTTTGCGTGGCTGTTGCACGAGATTCGCTGGAAGGACCCAGAAGGTTGAGACCAGTTTGGGAAACATAGCAAGACTCAGCTTTCATTAAAAAATGGTGCAAACTTGTGTGTATGTTTACGACCCTGTATTTTGTTTTTGTTTTTTTTAAAGCCTAAGACAAGACTGATCCTTTGTTACAAACCATTCAAATGGGAGTATACCTGGAATGTATTAGAACTAACATTAATTATACTTATTGTAGGTAATTGATTCAGAAAGAATTGTTATTTTCCTTTGGATTTATTAAATGTAAAGAAGAATACATTTATTAAAATTTGATATCTACAAGTGAACTGTAATATACAAGTCATCCTAGCCAGACCCTGTGAGATTGACAAAAGATTGTATTGTTAGCAGAACAGGCATGATGAGTGAACAGTGCCAAAGAGCATGATTTCTGGATGAAAATATGTGGGGCAGTTAACACAGCATACAGTAGTACCCCTTATCCAATATCTGTGTGAAAAAGACACCCTTGGCGTGTTTTTCTCTGCTGTCACACCAGAGCAACAATCATCAACAAGAAGGCTCCTGTGAGCAAACGTATGGAGAGGTTTTCCCAACCAACAAGCAAGCAATCATTTCCGCAGATGACACAGTTGGGCATCCTGTAATTCAGTTCTCACACTCTGTCTGCCGATAGGTAATGGGCTTAGTTCCATGAGACTGCCTCCCTGCATCAATCCTAATTCTGAAACTCGAGAACTTCCGACCACCTGGTTTCAAACCGGGGTTCCCAGGACTCTCTGTTTGGGTTAAATTGAATTGCTGGAGTGGCTCAAATTACTTAGGGAAACACATTCACCAGTCTCCTACAAATGACATTAAAAAAAGACACAGATGAAGAGATGCATAGTGCCAAGTCTGGGGGAAGTGGCACAAAGGTTTTATGCCCTCCCATGACATGCCAGCTTCCAGAAACCTTCATGTATTCAGCCATCTGGAGGGTCTCCAAAGCCAGTCCCTTTGGTGCTTTATCAATGCTTCATTAAATAGGCATCGCTAACTAATCAATGGCCAATGGTGACTGACAACCTTCAGCCTTCTCTCCTCCATAGAGTTTGCAGACTGAGATAGGAGGCCTCAAACCTGTAATAAATTATGTCTTCAGGATAGTGACCAGTTGCTATTCTGAAGCTACCCAGGGGCTTCCAGCCACCAATCATCAGCATATAAAAAGACATCACTTTGGAAATTCTAAGGATTTTTTGAAATTGTGCACCAGGGAAGAGTCAGGGATCAAACAGAGGTTTTACATCCCAGTTTTGTTTTCTGTGGTTACAGCTGCTGATAGCCAACTCTATTCCAAAAATATTACATTGAAAACTCCTGAAATAAAGAAGTCATATGTTTCAGTGAGCCGTTTTCAGAAGCACAATTAAATCTTGAGCTACCCCCCTCTATCCAGCCCAGGATGTGAATCGTCCTGCAGTGCATACACACTGCATCTGCTACCCACCCATCAGAGATCACTTTCAAGTTACTTTGATTGCAGTATAGTATTATAATTTTCTGTTCCATTTTTGGTTATTGTTGTTAATTTCTTACTGAGCCTAATTTACAAATTAAACTTCATCATAGATATGTATATAAAGGAAAAAGTAGTGTGTGATTCACTTCTATTTGTGGTTTCAGGCATTCACTGGAGGTTTGGAATGTATCTCCCACGGTTCAGGGGGAGCTACTGCACTTATTTTGTTGAACACAACAGAGCCTCTCTGGCTCTTCAGTTAAAACTGTTCCGTTTAGGATGAAACACCCTCACCCTATCACCAGAAGACAGCAAAACATAACAATCAGACCAGAAAGAGGAAACCTTGCAAAGACTTTCCACCTGCCAGTGGAGAAGAGCTCAATAGAGATCGGTTTGTTACTCTTGGTGGTAGTGCTCTTGGGGGAAGGTGCTGAATGGTATACTCAGTTAGAGCCATGGGCTCAGCCCTATGCATAACAAGGCCCAAATTCTCCTGCCATTTTAGCTCCCATAGGAAAAAACACTGGAAAGGTCACTGCCTTAAGAGCTTATCCACTTCAAAACACACACTTCAGAACAAGGCTCTCTCTCAAAAAAACAAATAAACAAACAAACAGAAACTAATTTTTTCCCATGTAAAAATCAGCCTAGTTGCACACTACGTCTGAAGGCTACACAAGGCCATGAGTCAGGACAGAAATGTATTTTGAAAGTTATATTCCTGGTTTCTGTATAAATAAAACTGCTGAATTTAAGCTTTCTAAGCCAAGTCAAGAAGAACACAAAAAACGCAAAAGTGCAACTTGAAAGGTCATTTTATCATCAAAAGCTAATCATCACTGGACATTCACAAACTATACATGTTGTTCAAAACATTGGTTCTGAATTTTGTTCTGAGTGGACCTGGCATTCCAGTTTCATTCAAGGATGTCCAAGAGGTTGTAAGAGAAAATGTCATTTGCCATGTTTAGTGTTTATTCAAGAACAGTACAGTAAACTTCTTCAGAGACATGAATTGTCATAATTTCATAGGCTAAAGGCTCATGAGTCATAATTCTAAGGGAATTTATAAAATATGGTGGAACATGCTTGCATTCTGAACTTTTCGCTTTATAACTTGTATAATACATACTCATAGACACAAACTGATTAAACAAAAGCCTTTTTGATTGTGAAATTGTTTCATTGGTTTATTTATTTTGCTTTTTTCATTTATCAGCAACAAGAGAGTCTAATTAAATGTGGTAGAGTGCTACAAGCAAATACAGTAAAAGTATAAAATTAATTAAATCAGAGCTTATCATATCAGTGTGCACACATCTGAAAAATACGATACAAAGCACACTAAAGAACGTGGCAGAAAGGTATGTAAAGTTTATAACCAGTGACATACCATTTTAGGACACAAATTAAAATTCTGCATATTATTCCTGAGCATCACAAAACAATTAAAGATTTCAAAAGGGCATTGAAATGAACAACCAATTCATGATATTGGTAGCTTCTATGCAATCCTGCTTTAAAAACTTCTGAAAATCACCAAAAATTCTTAAAATCACCATTTTAAAAGACTGTGTCTATCAGTTATGAACGAAAGATGACTTTCCTCATTTTTAGTAAAAAATTATGCCCCAAACAAACACATACACACATACAACCCACCCCGCCCCCCAACACACACACATGCACTCAGAGTCTGCTCATCAGAATATTGAATGGCTTCAGATCACCAGTATAGTAAGACCAGCAGAACTAATTTAAAT
>NW_022440324.1:0-4016 GCF_009761245.1 Sapajus apella
ATGTAGTTTTTAGCTCTAATACTTTAAAGAAAGCCATAGGAAGCTATAAATATCTTAAAGGTTTTAAATCTATAACCTCCTTTTTTTAATAACATTTCACTGAAGATCATTATTTGGCCTCTAAATGTCTCACTTGCTGAATCTGCCTGCTTGTTTCCTCATGGAACATTGAATTAATTATGCCTCATCTTTCCTCTGGGCAACTTTAAGAGGATACATTGAATGTTTTACATTGATGTTTTGTCATAGAACAATTGTTTAATAACCAGAAATAGCGCGGTGATAGAACAGATTGTTTAATAACCTGAAGTACTCTCTCCCCAGCTTTTTATACTCCGGGCAATTTCACTTTCTCCTTTTCTTCATATGTGTACCATAAATACTAATCCTCTATTGAGGAAAGAGGATGAGCTGATACGATGGACCAAAAATGTGACAGGGAAGCCTAAAGCTCACAGGTCACAATTACTGGGCAAAAGCCAATAATTAGGATTTTTTTTTTTTTTTGAGACAGAGTTTCACTCTTGTTACCCAGGCTGGAGTGCAATGGCGCGATCTTGGCTCACTGCAACCTCCGCCTCCTGGGTTCAGGCAATTCTCCTGCCTCAGCCTCCTGAGTAGCTGGGATTACAGGCACGCGCCACCATGCCCAGCTAATTTTTTTTGTAGTTTTAGTAGAGACGGGGTTTCACTGTGTTGACCAGGATGGTCTCGATCTCTTGACCTCGTGATCCACCCGCCTCGGCCTCCCAAAGTGCTGGGATTACAGGCGTGAGCCACCGCGCCCGGCAATAATTAGGATTTTATAGGAGTGATTTAAACCTAATATAAATGATCCAGTGACTGATGTCATGATTAGGAAGGGTACTAGACCCAGATTCGGCAGTGATGAGTGTGCATCCCCTACTAGAACTTACCGTTTTAACTCGGCATTCTGCTGCTTCTCTGAACCTCTATCCCTTAAGCGGTAGACAGAGAGCATGAACTTGACTCATGAGGTTCCTTTCCACTGTTGTTCTCTGTGATTACAGATACCTCTTACAGTTCCTTTTAACCTGGAGAAGCAAAACTGATTGCCTACAAGCAGTCCCAGAGAAAGCATGCAGGGTAAAGAAATATGACAGCCTAGATATTATATACCAGAAACACCAAAACGCTGAGGCCTCATTTCAGCCTCAGAGCAATGGCCAAGGAGTTATGTGTCTAACTTGATAGGGCCCTGTTGCAGATGTCTATATCTTGGAGAGGGGTTTCAGAAAAAGCTCTTTTGATTCTATCTTCTTAGTGATTTCAGAGGCATTTGCAAAGAGAAAAAAAAACTAACGTCCCAAGCAAAATTACTGTTTACTATTTCATTATCTATCTTCTAATGAGAGAAAGAACCACTATAACACGTGCACACGCATATCCCCACAAATTATTTTGTTTTTACATGCCTCATGGTGTTCCTCGGCCTCTTTTTCTCCCTCTCTCCCCTCTCTGTGCATGTGTGTAAAAGTGCACTTGTTTATTTGTGTGTGTGCATTTTGTGTGTTAGATTTGCTTAGTTATTACGTACTTATTTTTATTCAGTTTGTCATCTAAATTTGTTCACGTGGTATGCAGAATAAGCTTAGATATTATTAAAGCAAAATAAAAAAGAATGATAGAAAATAAATAGATTAAAAGGAAGAAAACATTTTTTTAAGTGAGAGAGTCTCTCCCCCAGGCTGGAGTGCAGTGGAGCACTCATAGCCCACTGTAGCCTCACACTCCTGGGCTCATGTGAATCTCCTGCCTACACCTCCTAAGTAGCTAGGACTGCAGGTGTGTGTCACCATACCGGCTAATTTTTTTTTAAATGTTGTAGAGACTGGGTCCCGCTGTGTTACCCATGCTAGTCGGGAATTTTTGGCCTCAAGCGATCCTTCTTCTTGGCTTCCCAAAGCATTGGAGTTGTAGGCATAAGTCACTGCACTTAGACAAATGGGAAAAAAATTAATTCCAAAGAAAATGTGGTGGTACAGTGCAGTCAAGTTTCAAAGGTTTTAATGGATAACATTTCTTGAGAGAGACGTTTTCCAGACAGGTTTCTACTTGACGGGTGCCCAGATGATAGATGTATAGGGAACTGACTGGTAGTGGAAAATGCAAATAGCTGTTCTCAATTCCTGATTTATTTCTCATATGCCAGATACACCTATGGGAAACCTGTCCCAGGACTTGCAACTGTGAGCCTGTGTAGAAAATATTTTCCTGTTTCTTATTGTGCTGTCAAGGAAATCTGCGAGGAATTCAGTCAACAGGTTAGTATGTGGTATTCTCTCTCAGTGCTGTCACTTTTTATAAACAGTGAGAGACTCCATTTTATGAACTAGAGAGAGGGTATCAGAACAAGCTAATCCCAAAATATCCGCAGCCAAAAAAGGAATTTCTGTTTTTAGTCAACAAGATTCTCCTTTGGATGACTAACTTTGGAGGTAACAAAGCAGATATGAGTATTGAGTTATGGAAGGTCAATTAACATGCTTACCACAAAAAAAAAAAAGTTTTCTTGTCATTATAGAGAGAATAGTAGATTTAGTGACTATTGGTCTTAATCGGTATGATATTTATTGGTTTTGGTATTTTTCTCAGCTCAACAGCAATGGCTGCATCACCCAACAAGTACACGCAAGCATGCTCCAGATTAAATATACGGGCTTTGAAATGAAGCTCAGAGTAGAAGCCAGGATCAGAGAAGAGGGAACAGGTGTGAGTACTGAATGAATATGGGATATAACACAATAAACATTAATTTACTTCCCATAACAAAATAAGGGTCATTTGTAGGAAAGAAATTTTAGAACTAAAGTAACTTCTAAAAGTACTGACTCTTTATATTTTTTAGATGTGGTAGTCACTGCAAATGGGATCAGTGAAATCACAAACGTTGCATCCAAACTCATATTCGTGAAAGTGGATTCACACTTTAGACGAGGAATCCCCTTTTTTGGACAGGTAAGGTATATTTTAATTCACAGGTAAGCAAACTGTCCAGATGCACCTAAGCCCAGGGCACAGTGTTGTAGCCCACATTTGGTTAGTATTACCAGTTAATTAATATCACCAAAACCATGAAACCAAGGAGAAATATTTTCCTTTCTAAATATCACTGATGAAATGTACAGACACACACTAAACTATTATGAGAATCAGAGATTTATTTTAATATGTAGCTAATAAAGATACTTAACGTAATGTGACTTAGTTATTATATCAAATTTCTTCTTTCATCTAGTTTAGAATAAATGATATTTCTGTCATGACTCAGCCAGCATCAGAAGTTTCAGAGTTTATAACATTTATGGCTGTCTGTGTCCTTTTTTCATCTGTTATTCTCTTTAGACATAAGTAAATAAGTCTTTAATTTTAGGCATAGGTATTAAAATAGTGTGCCTTTCATGGTTATTATTATTGTATTGTTTATATGTTTAATGTATATATTTTAACAGTAACAAAACAAAATATTAATTTTATTCATATAAATAATTTTACCAGTTTTATAATTAGTAAATAAGACATTTGACCAGACATAGTGGCTCATGCTTATAATCCCAGCACTTTGGGAGGCCAGGGTGGGGGGTGGGGTGGGGAGGATCACCTGAGGCCAGGAGTTCTAGCTCAGCCCTGGCAACATAGTGAGACTTTGCCCCTACAAACAAACAAAAAAAAAATAGCAGCTGCTGGTGGTGGCATGCACCTGTAGTCCCAGCTACTTGGGAAGTTGAGGCTGGAGGATCCCTTGAGCTCAGAGCTTTGATGCTGCTGTGAGCTATGATGCTACTATTGCACTCCAGCCTGGGCAACAGAGAAAGACCTGTTAAGGAAGAAAAGAAAAGAGGGAAAGGAAAGGGAACGGGAAAAGGCAGAGAAGGAAAACAGGGAAGAAGGGAAGGGAAGAGAAGGGGAGGGGAGGGCAGGACAGGGAAGGACAGGGCAGGGCAGGGCAGGGCAGGGCAGGGGAGGGGAGGGGAGGGGAGGGGAGGGGAGGGGAG
>NW_022440324.1:4116-7350 GCF_009761245.1 Sapajus apella
GTGGGTTTTTTAGGTGATTTGTTGTAAGAGATAATAATAATAATGTTATTAACTAAAGTTTATGGAATAATTACCATGTATCAAATATCTTCTAATGTATTTTTATTATTTTTAAAAAATTTTAAATTGATACATCATAGTATCAGTTTGGGGGAGTACATGTGATTATTTAATACATTCAAATAATTTGTCAAGAACCAATCAGTAAAATTGAGATATTCATCGCCTTAAATATTTGTCCTTTTTCTGTTAGAAATTCAAATGATTCTCTTCTGGCTATTTTTAAATCACAACAGATTATTGAAAACTATAGTCACCCTACTCCTCTAATGTATTTTTAAATAATTATTTTATCTTCAATACTATCATATGAAGGAGGCAATACTGTTATCCCCCTTTTAGCGAACGTGGAAAACTAAAGCACAGAGAAGTTAAGTGACGTTTTTAGCTGCCAGGGTAGAGTTCAGTACGCAGCCAAGCATTCCAACCTCCATCTATGTGAAAAGGGAAAAACAGCCAGTTTAAATTCATTTCTGTTTTTCTAGCTCCAGGTGCATATTAAGAGGCATGCTGTAGTTATTAAAAGCCTCCCTGACTCTAATGGAAATACTCCAAAATTTCATAGATCAGCTGTGTAGGAATGAGAATCCAAATAGGAGGAAATATTCTGTAGTAAATATGAAGGTTTGCTGGGGTTTTTTGGGCAGGGAGGAGGTTGTTGTTTTAGTTATGGCAGCAAAAGCATTTGTTCCCATGACTTCAACCCTCTCTGGGTGTTATCCACATCAACTATCAAGTACTTTTCTTCTTTAGGTGCTTCTGGTGGATGGGAAAGGCGTGCCCATCCCCAATAAACTCATCTTCATCTCCGCGAATGAAGCCAACTATCACTTTAATACAACCACCAATGAGCAGGGTCTTGTACAGTTTTCAATCAATACTACTAATATCTTGGCTAATAATCTTTTTGTCACAGTAAGTATGGAAAGACAGACCTCTGAGGTCAAAAGGAAATATTAAGAACAGTGACATATTCAGAAGTGAAGAAACACACAGATTGCATTTAAGAGTAAGAAATAAGAACATAGCTAGCTTTGAGGTTATAAATTTGCAGATAATAGAATTTCATGAAAAATAATAAAGGCATTAGAAAAGACACTACAGGGGAGGCCGAGGCAGGCGGATCACAAGGTCGAGAGATCGAGATCATCCTGGCCAACATGGTGAAACCCCATCTCTACTAAAAGAAAACAAAAATTAGCTGGGCATAGTGGCGCGTGCCTGTAGTCCCAGCTACTTGGGAGGCTGAGGCAGGAGAATTGCTTGAACCCGGGAGGTGGAGGTTGCAGTGAGCCGAGATCACGCCACTGCACTCCAGCCTGGCGCCTGGCAACAGAGCGAGACTCTGTCTCAAAAAAAAAAAAAAAGAAGAAGAAAAAAAGAAAAGGCACTACAGAATTGCCTGATCTTTTCACTATCATTATCTGTAACATTTTATATATCATGAAAAAAAATCTTATTTGATTTGAGTCTTGAACAATATCAGCTGCTTCAGCAGTTCATGTAATTTGTTTTATAGTTTTTTCCATGTGTACTTAGATTTTGTAAAGTGATCACACACACACACACATACACACACACAATACACATTGTCTAATGATGATGATGGAAACATTTCTATAGCTAAAAAGTTTTCATGCTTGTTATCTCAGACAAAGAAGTGATAAAAGATCACAATTTATGGATTTCATGTAGATAAATAACATAAATTATTTCTGTTTCTTAGTGTTTATTTGTAAATTCAATTTAAAAATATGTAATGATGTTTAATGTTTTCTATGTGATAGACACTTGCTTTCCCTAGGATTTAAAAGGTGAATAAATAGTGTCCCTACACTTTAAAAGTTCCTATTTTCATAGTGTTAACAGATCTGTGAATTATTAGTGTGATGTGCTTACATGCAAAAGTTTTTTTTTTAAATAGGAACTTTATTATGAGAGCAAATAGAAGAGTCCATAACATATGCCTAATAAATTTAGGAAAAAATAAGTGCGCTCTGAAGAAAATCTAAGGAGCAGTTACCACAAGGGAATGGATAGAATCGTGTGCTAAACGATATATGCAAGGCTTAAAGTTTCAGAAACCACGTAGGTCTTAAAGGTTGGAAGTCACAATAATGATAAGAGGCATAAATGCTAATTTACTAAGGATTACTGTAAACAATTTTGAAGCCCTTAAGGTAATAGAATGTTATATTAATATAAAACCTAATTTTAATTAAGCCAATTTATGAGGTAATTCTAATACCTGAAAAATCCCATTTCCACTTGTTGGAGTTATTTATCATTCTCACTGGGACATCATTTTTCTTCTAGTTCTGAGGGGCAGAAGGAAAATGTCAAAGTAGTAATGAGTTAGCAGAATCAGGGCAAAAGAGAGAAATTTGTGGATGATTTCCTTTTATTTGAATGTTGGGAGACTGAAAATTCATTTATTTCACTGTCAACCAGTATGACGGAGAGCCGTAGTGTATTTTAAAGTGGAAGACAGTTTTGACTATTCATTTTGGCGAGAAGCTAAGGCGAAGAATTTCAAGACAATATTCTTACTTTGTTTTTGTGTTTGCCCAGGTTTCCAGTGAGCATCCCAGCTTTTGTTTTCCCTATTCATGGGTAGCAGAAGTCCACCAGCACGCTCAGCACACTGCAAGTCATGTTTTCTCCTTAAGTGGGAGTTACGTTGACCTGGAGTCTGTGGCTGGTCCTCTGCGCTGTGGCCACACACAGACCATCAGGGCACACTATATGCTGAAGAGACAGGCCGTGGGAGAGCTGTCGGAGTTCGGTTTCCATTACCTGGTAAGAATGAAGCCATGGAATACAATGGCAGCTTGTCAGTAGGCAAAAGTGGTCAGTAGGCTCAGGAATGTCAAAATAAACTACTTGCACACAGCCATGCTGCGTTCTTGTTGTGCGTCCTTCATTTCGTGAGTTTTCATGAGGTTGATTCTCTCCAGCAGAGACTTGACAACTGAAAGTGAGTCATTTTTTTGTTTTCAGGGAATATACTTGATTAATCTACCTCCCAAACAGTAAAATGCCAAAGGCTAGAATGCTAACATTCAGCTAAATTGTAACAACTATTTACAGAGCACTGTCTGTGAGCCACGTGGGGCTGGGCCCGGTTCTCCTCCACCCACCCACCCAGCCCCTCCTCCACCCACCCACCCAGCC
>NW_022440325.1:0-1744 GCF_009761245.1 Sapajus apella
TATATCTTATGCATTATATACATATGTTATAATATATACATTAACATTACGGCCGGGCACAGTGGCTCACACCTGTAATTCCAGCACTTTGGTGAGATTACAGGCAGATCACCTGAGGTCAGGAGTTCAAGACCAGCCTGGCCAATACGGTGAATCCTCGTCTCTACTAAAAATACAAAATTAGCCGGGCGTGATGGTGGGCACCTGTAATCCCAGCTACTCAGGAGGCTAAGGCAGGAAAATTGTCTGAACCTGGGAGACGGAGGTTGCAGTGAGCTGAGACCGCGCCACTGCACTCCAGCCTGGGCAACAGAGCTGACACTCCGTCTGTAAAAACAAAAACATTTTCAAAGGGCAAAACAGTCGCTTGATGGTGCAGGAAGCAGCAGACGCCCTGACCAAGGGGTCAAGGTTATTGCCATCAGCATGAGACAGGTCTGCACCTGCACCCTGCGCTTTGATGTGGGGGCCCAAGACAGACACATGCCAGCCTGGGGCTCCCTCCATGGAGCTCTCAGGCAACCCGGGACCATCCCCACGGAGGGAGGGACCCTATGCAGAGCACCGCCTGCTCTCAACGGCCCCACGAGCTGAGGGAGGGCAGAGGGACTGTGCCCACCGGAGGAGACCCCGGCAGGAGAAGATGGGCCACAGGTGCAGCCAGGACCCGGCAAAGGGTGGCTGCAGAAACTCAGGAGGCCGAGGCAGAAGGGACCGTTTGAAACCAACGTTCACGCCGTGGCTTCGGTCACAGACTTGCTGTTGTGCAAGAGGACAGCATTTAGGGAAGGTGCGTAGGGAGGCCGGGGAATCCAGCCTGCGGGGAGGGAGGCTGGGGAGGGAGTTGGGGCGGGTGGGAGTCGGGACCCTGTGGTCTTCTTAAGTGTGAAATTCTTTCCAAATGAAACGTTAAAAAGCTTTCTTCTGGAGGCCGGGCGCGGTGGCTCACGCCTGTAATTCCAGCACTTTGCCAGGCAGATCCCAAGGTCAGGGGTTTGACAGCAGCCTGACTAACACGATGAAACCCCGTCTGCACTAAAAATACAAAAAATTAGCTGGGTATGGTAGCAGGCACCTGTAATCCCGGCTACTCGGGAGACTGAGGCAGGAGAATCACTTGAACCTGGGAGATGGAGGTGGCAGTGAGCCGAGATCACGCCATTGCACTCCAGCCTGGGCGACAGAGCCAGACTCCGTCTCAAAAAACAACAAAAAAAAATGCTTTCTTTTGGTCCCCAAGTTCATTCAGTGCTTCTCTTTATTTTACTGTAGGTTTAAGCTGCTCAGTTATAAATAAATACTTTAATCCTCAGTCCTGGGCTGCAGACATCAGGGCCAGATCCTTCTCTGGGGTGGGGCTGTCTGGGGCACTGCAGGGCGGTGTGTCTGACCTACACCCACTCCATGCCAGGAGCTCCCTACAAACCGTGGCAACCACAGATGTCCCCAGACCTCCCCCAGGGTCCCCTGGGGGCAGAATCACCCCAGGGTTAGGGGATTCCAGGACCCCGTGGAGACTCTGCGTCCCATGATTCTCTGCCCTGCTGAACTCTCAGGAGGCTGCACACACTGAAATCCACGCCCTGAGTGGGAAGGAAGAAAGGAGGCGAATCCCAGGAGCTGGGGGTCCCCCTGATTTATGCCATCCGCCCCACTGAGAGTTTATTCTGGTGTCCTGTGTGAGCAGTGGGCAGACTCCTTTTTAAAAAATTATTTATTTATTTATTGAGACCGACTCTTGCTC
>NW_022440325.1:1844-5835 GCF_009761245.1 Sapajus apella
GTTTTTTCTCCCAAATAATGAACACAGGGTGTCTCCCCTGGGCACTGTGGACCTCAGGGTCGGGTCCTTCTCTGGGGCAGCCCATACTGGGCACCATCGCTGTCCTGCACCCACTCTATCCCAGGGGATCCCCCATCGTGACAGCCACAAATGTCCCCGGACCTCGCCCTGATTGCAGAATCAGCCCTTGATTGAGAACCTTGGCCTTAAAGGGAGAACAAATGAACCTCCAGATAAAAGCTAGCAGAAGGATGTTCACTGAGGCCTTAGGAGAGACACTGAGGGCCCTCGTGGGTCTGGGTCTGGCCTTCCCCAGCTCCGAGTTCTGTCCCTGCTACGTGTGTGTATCGGTTTCCAGCTCACCTGCCCTCAGGACACACCTGCCACAGCCCGCTTTGCTGGGGCCACAGGGACCTCGTCAGTGAGGTGTCTCTTTGCGGTTGGCATGTGGGCGTGTGTTTCTCTGAGGGCTGTGGCCATGCTGCCCACCTGGCCAGGGACCCCCGACTTGAGTCATTGGGAGCCAGCGTCCCTGCCCCCACAAAGGTCGGGACCTTGAGCCCAAAGCCCCTCGCCTCCTCCCTGGCATCTGTGCTGACTCCCAGGCTCCCTGTGGCTCCCAAGACAAAAGAAGGAAGTGGGGACCCAGCCCAGGCATTGGGCAACCCAACGGCCTCTGGCATTGTGCTATAAGAGGAGCCCAGCCATGGGTGGGCCCTGGACCCCACCATGGCCCTCAGCCACCGGCCCTTCAGCCCCACCCTGGCGTCCGTGCTGCTGGCCTTGCTGCTGGGCGGTGAGTGGGCCAGGTGCCCGTCTGTCCAGTCTCCAGGGACGGGTGGATTCTGGGGAAATGTCCACCACGAGATCCATCCAAAGCCCTCCTGGCAGAGCAGGAGAGGCTCTGCTCACTGCTCAGGCCCAGCGTTTCCAGGGGTGGGGAGGATGGGGGCAAGGGGGTGGTGACTCACGCCTGTAATCCCAGCCCTGGCCGTTTGACTCAGTTTCCCATCTGTAAAATGGGCCAAACCCAGTCCTTTCCGCCTGGGGAGCTGTTTTGGGAATTACCTACAACAGGCGAATTCCTGGACGGTGGCTGGCCTTCGGCCAACGCTCTGTGAATATGAATGAATGAATGAATGAATGAGTGAGTAAAAGGGTCAAGGGGTTATTGATGCTGGAATCAGGGGAAGAAAAGAGCATGGGCCCCCTCAGGTCCCTATCCTGAGGGTAATTTTCTTTTCTTTTTTTTTTTTTTAATTTTTAATTTTTTTTTTTAAGATGGGGTTTCACCATGTTGGTCAGGCTGGTCTTGAACTCCCGACCTTGGGTGATCTGCCGCCTTGGCCTCCAAAGTGTTTGGATTACAGGCGTGAGCCACCGCGCCCGGCCTTCTTTTTTTTTGCTCTTGATTTGAGACGGAATCTTGCTCTGTTGCCCAGGCTGGTGCAATCTCGGCTCAATGCAACCTCTGTCTCCTGGGATCAAGAGATTCTCCCTTCGCAGACTCTCGAGTAGCTGGGACTACAGGCATGTGCCACCATGCCCGCCTAATTTTTGTATTTTAGTGCAGACGAGGTTTCACCATGCTGGTCAGGATGTTCTCAAACTCCTGACCTCAAATTATTCACCTGCCTTGGCCTCCCAAAGTACTGGGATTACAGGCATGAGCCAGTGCACCTGGCCCGTGTTTCTGCTTTTCTTTAAAATTTTGTTTTGTTTGAGAGACAGGATCTTGCTCTGTTGCCCAGGCTGGAGTGCAGTGCAGTGGTGTTGATCTCAGCTCACTGCAGCCTTGACCTCCTGGGCTCAAGGGATCCTCCCTGCTCAGCCTTCCAAGTCGCTGTGACTACAGGTGCACACCACCATGCCTGGCTAATTTTTAAATTTTTTGTAGAGGTGTGGTCTTGCCGTTTTGCCCAGGCTGGTTTTGAACTCCTGAGCTCGAGTGATCCTCCTGCCTCGACCTCCCGAAGTGCTGGGATTACAGACATGAGCCACCACCCTAGGCTGCCTGTCTGCTTCTTAAAAGCCTCCCTATCCTTCAGGACTGAAAGCCAACACCAGGGAGCCTTCAGAAATCATCCTAATTGTAACCCCAGGCCTGCGTGCAGAGGCCTCAGCCGGCAGGCGCTGATGGGGTTGCTGCTGGGGAGACGGAAGCTCAGAGAGGCCCAGGGACAGCTCTTTGACCCCCTCCCCTGCAGCCTGGGCACTCCCTGACGCCTGGACTCTCCCCAGCAGGTGCCGCCCGAGCTTCGGAGATCGTGGGCGGGCGGGAGGCGCAGCCACACTCGCGGCCCTACATGGCCTCCCTGCAGTTCCGGGGGACCCGGGGCAGCCATTTCTGCGGGGGCACCTTGATCCACCCCAGCTTCGTGCTGACAGCCGCACACTGCCTGCAGGAAACGTGAGTGGCCACCTCCATAGCCCCTTCCATCCGCCCCACCCTGTTCCTCCAGGCCTGGCCGGGCAGCTCTCCTGCCCAGGAAGGACCTGGCTAAGCTCCGTGTGCTGACCCCATGGCCCTCACCTGGGGGCAGTCCTGGGGGGAGAGCGGGATGGCGCTGTCGGGGTCCCTAGGGGCAGAGCCACTGAGGGAAGGGTCTGTGGCTGCACCCCTGGCCTCGGGAAGAGCCCGTTGTGGGGGCCAGCGAGTGGCCAGGCACCAAGGAGTGACCAGCCCACCCCCGCAGCCCCCACAACCTGGTGAAAGTGGTGCTTGGAGCCCACAACCTGCAGACGCCAGAGCCCACCCAGCAGGACTTCTCCATCGCTCAAGTGTTCCAGACAGGCTATGACGCAGAGAACCACCTGAATGACGTTCTCCTCATCCAGGTGGGTGCGCAGGGCCTCAAGGGCTCCTGGACCCCCCCGTTCCTTCAGCAAGCATTTATTGAGCACCCACTGTATACCCAGCCATGACCGAGGCCGAGGCAGGCTGGGTCCGGTAGCACGGCTCTTTGAACACCAGACCACTCCTCCTCCTGGCCTCTGCCCTGGCTGTGCCTCCGCCCCGGGCACTGTTCCCCCAGAAACCCAGGCGCCCATGCCTCCTCCGGCTTCCCCTGACCCTACTTGAAATGACAAGGACAGCCACAGCCTTCCCCGATTCTCAGTTCCCCACAGCTAGACCGTGTTCCTCTCAGTCAGGGGGCCTTCCTGGCCTCCTCCCACCCCGAAAGATCATCTCCCCAGGGCAGACGATTTTTGTCTGTTTTACTACTGGGTCCATGCGGCTTGGAATAGGAGGTGCTCAGTAAATGCTTGGGGCTGGGCTCTGTGGCTCATGCGTGTAATCCCAGCACTTCAGGAGGCCGGGGTGGGAGGATCACTTGAGGCCGGGCGTTTGACAGCAGCCAGGGTAACATAGTGAGACCCCATCTCTACGATAGAATTTTTTTTTTTTTTGGAGACAGAGTCTCACTCTGTTACCCTGGCTGGAGTGCAGTGGCGTGATCTCGGCTGACTGCAACTTCCACCTCCCGGGTTCAAGTGGTTCTTCTGCCTCAGCCTCCCGGCTAGCTGGGATTTCAAGTGTCCACCATAACTTAGCCCAGCTAATTTTTGTATTTTTAGTAGAGATGGGGTTTTGCCATTTTGGCCAGGCTGATCTCAAACTCCTGACCTCAAGTGATCTGCCCGCCTCGGTCTCCCACAGTGCTGGGATTAGAGGCGGCAGCTACTGCACCCAGCCCACAAAAGAAAAATTTTAAAATCAACTGGGTGTGGTAGTGCACACCCAGCTACTCATGAGCTGAGGTGGGAAGACTGCTTGAGCCCAGGAGGTTGAGGCTGCAGGGAGCTGTGGTCTGGCCACCACATGCCAACCTGGGTGACAGAGCAAGACCCGATCTCAAAAAAACAAAAAGTGCTTTGAAAATAAATGAATGGGCCAGGCATGGTGGCTCACCTCTGTAATCTCAGCACTTTGGGAGACCAAGGTGGGCAGATCACCTGAGGTTAGGAGTTCAAGACCAGCCTGGCCAAC
>NW_022440325.1:5935-7349 GCF_009761245.1 Sapajus apella
TGCACTCCAGCCTGGCGCCTGGTGACAGAGTGAGACTGTCTCAAAAAAGAAAAAGAAAAAATGAGTGACTACAATAGTGTAGAATGGGACAAAGGAGTTGGTGGGTCCAGGTGGAGGGAGCAGCATGTGTGACGCCCGTGGGAGGCGTTTTGAGGCAGTGGACGTGGTGGGAGGGCGGTCCCGGCGGCCTCGGGGGCCTCGGGCAGCGTCTCACCCCCGCCCACCTTCTGCCCCAGCTGAGCCGCCCAGCCACCCTCAACGCCTCCGTGGCCACAGTCCAGCTGCCGCAGCAAGACCAGTCGGTGCCCCACGGCACCCAGTGCCTGGCCATGGGCTGGGGCCGCCTGGGCACCCACGACCCCGTGGCCCGGGTCCTGCAGGAGCTCAATGTCACCGTGGTCACCTTCCTGTGCCGGGAGCATAATGTGTGCACGTTCGTGCCCCGACGCAGCGCCGGCATCTGCTTTGTGAGTAACCTCGCCAGGCACCTGGCTCAGGGCTGCCCTGAGCGGAGGAGGGAGGGCGACCAGGGTTCCAGGTCCACCGCCTGGCTGTGCGGCCCTCAAGCTGTGCCTCAGTCTCCCCACCTGGAAGGCGGGCACACCCAACACCCAATGGGCAGACTCAATGGGGTGGGGGTGCTCACATTGCACCTGGCTACCTGGGTGGGTCTGGGGGTTCCCCGCCCCACACCCCTCTAGGACCACAGGAAGGTGTGGGAGACCCATCTGCCTCCCCCCGGGGCCCCTTCCAGGATCCAGGGATCCAGGTATTCAGCAGGAGGCACATAAATGCCCAGTTCCTACGAATGGCCTCAGCCCTTCCCGCCTCACACTTTTTTTTTTGACGGAGTCTCACTCTGTCACCCAGCCTGGAGTGCAGTGGCACAATCTCAGCTCACTGCAACCTCCACCTCCTGGGTTCAAGTGATTCTCCTGCCCCAGCCTCCTGCCACCATGCCCAGCTAACTGTTGTATTTTTAGTAGAGAGGAGGTTTCTCTGTGTTGACCAGCCTGGTCCTGATCTCCTGGCCTCAAGTGATCCACCCACCTCGGCCTCCCAAAGTGCTGGGATTACAGGCACGAGCCTCTGTGCCCGGCTGGTGCTCACACATTTTAGAGAACATTCCAGGCCAGCAGTGGTGTCTCACGCCTGTAATCCCAGCACTTTGGGAAGCCGAGGAGGAAGGACATCTTGAGTCCAGGAGTTCAAGACCAGCCTGGGCAATGCAGCAGGATGGCATCTCTACACGTAATTTAAAAATTAGCCGGTCCTGGTGGTGTGAGCCTGTAGACCCCGCTACGCAGGAGGCTAAGGCAGCTGGATTGCGTGAGCCGGGGAGTCCGAGGTTGCAGTGAGCTGTGATTGTGCCCCTGTACTCCAGCCTGGGCAACAGAGCCAGACCCTGTCTCAA
>NW_022440326.1:0-7342 GCF_009761245.1 Sapajus apella
TTCCAGATTCTCCAAAGAAGGATTTCTGAACTGCTGCACAGACACATCAGTTTAACTCTGTAAGTTGATTGTACAGCTTGGCAACCATTCTGTTAGATAGCTGCGTTTTTGTTTTAGAGCAAGATATTTCTCATTACAGCATAGAGTCCCATTCTCTCTGGAATATCCAAACGCAGCTTTTAGAAGAAACGTGTTTATAATCGCTGATTTTAAACACAAATGCAACTTCCTAATGTGAACAAACACAAAGCAGAGAGGATGGCAATAGACGTTTCTCCTGTGTTTCAAGCTCATTCTTCCTGCTGGTTCTTATATGCTTGTATTTGGCTGGAATTATCTTTTTACAAATTCTCCAAAGAAACGATTTCAGAAATGCTGCGCACACACATCAGTTTAACTCTGTAAGTTGATTGTACCGCTTGACAACCATTCAGCTAGATATCTGCGTTTTTGATTTAGAGCAAAATATTTCTCAATACACCCTATACTCCCATTCACTCTGGAATATGCAAAAGCAGCTTTTAGAAGAAACTTGTTTCTAACTCGTCGAATCTAAACATAGATGCAGCTTCCTAAGTTCAATGAACACAAAGCAGAGCAGTTTCAAATAGACGTTTCTTCTTTGGTTTAAGCGGAGTCTTACTGCTAGTTCTTATATGCCTGTATATGGCTGGAATTATCTTTTTACAGATTCTCCAAAGAAACGATTTCAGAACTGCTGCACATGCACATCAGTTTAACTCTGTAAGTTGATGTACAGCTTGACAACCATTGTGCTAGAAAGCTGCGTTTATGTTTTAGAGCAAGATATTTCTCATTACACCCTATTGTCCAATTCTCTCTGAAATATTCAAACGATGCTTTTAGAAGAAACGTGTTTATAACTCGCTGAATCTAAACATAGATGCAACTTCCTAAGGTGAACGAACACAAAGCATAGAAGTTTGAAATAGACGATTCTCCTGTGTTTTAAACACAGTCTTATTTCTAGTTCTTATATGCCTGTATATGGCTGGAAATATCTGTTTCCTGATTCTCCAAAGAAAGGATTTCTGAACAGTGACACTCCCACATCAGTTTAACTCTGTAAGTTGATTGCACACCTTGAAAACCATTCTGCTAGATTACTGCATTTTTGTTTTAGAGCAAGATATTTCTCTTTACAGCCTATATTCCCATTCACTCTAGAATATCGAACCTCAGGTTTTAGAAGAAATGTGTATCTAATTCGCTGAATCTAAACCTAGATGCAGCTTCCTAAGGTGAATGAACACAAAACACAGCAGTTTGAAATAGACGTTTCTCCTGTGTTTTAAACGCATTCTCAGTACTAGTTCTTCTTTGCCTGTATATGGCTGGAATTATCTGTTTACAGATTCTCCAAAGAAACGATTTCAGAAATGCTGCACACACATAAGTTTAACTCTGTAAGTTGATTGTACAGCTTGACAACCTTTCATCTAGATAGCTGCGTTTTTGTTTTAGATGAAGATACTTCTCTTTACAGCCTATACTCTGATTCACTCTGGAATATCCAAACGCAACTTTTAGAAGAAACGTGTTTCTAACTCGCTGAATCTAAACATAGATGCAACGTCCTAATGTGAACGAACGCAAAGCAGAGCAGTTTAAAATAGACTTTTTTTGTGGTTTAAACGGAGTTTTACTACTAGTTCTTATATGCGTGTATGTGGCTGGAATTATCTGTTTACATATTCTCCAAAGAAACTATTTCAGAACTGCTGTACCAACACATCGTTTTAACTCTGTAAGTTGATTGTACAGCTTGACTAACCCTCTGACAGATAGCTGCGTTTTCGTTTTAGAGCAAGATATTTTTCATTACAGCCTATACTCCCTTTCACTCTGGAATATCCAAACGCAGCTTTTAGAAGAAACGTGTTTCTAACTCGCTGAATTTAAACATAGATCCAACTTCCTAAGGTGAACGAACACAAAGCAGAGCAGTTTGAAATAGATGGTTCTCCTGTGTTTTAAAAGCAGTCTTACTGCTAGTTCTTAAATGCCTTTATATGGCTGGAAATATCTGTTTCCTGATTCTAGAAAGAAAGGATTTCTGAATTGTGACACACACACATCAGTTTAACTCTGTGAGTTGATTGCACAACTTGAAAACTATACTGCTAGATAGCTGCAATTTTGTTTTAGAGCAAGATATTTCTCTTTACAGCCTATACTTCCATTCACTCTGTAATATCCAAACTCAGCTTTTAGAAGACACGTGTTTCTAACTCGCAGAATCTAAACATAGATGCAACTTCCTAAGGTGAACGAACACAAAGCAGAGGAGTTTGAAATAGACTTTTCTCCTGTGTTTTAAACTCAGCCTCACTGCTAGTTTGTATATGCCTGTATGTGGCTGGAAAGATCTGTTTCCACATTCTCCAAAGAAAGGATTTCTGAACTGCTACTCAAACACACATCATTTTAAAACTGTAAGTTGATAGTACAGCTTGGCAACCATTCTGTTAGATAGTTGCGTTTTTGTTTTAGAGCAAGATATTTCTCATTACAGCCTATACTCCCATTCACTCTGGAATATCCAAACGAAGCTTTTAGAAGAAACTTGTTTCTAACTTGCTGAATCTAAACATAGATTCAACTTCCTAAGGTGAACGAACACAAAACAGAGCAGTTTGAATTAGACCTTTCTCCTGTGTTTTAAACACAGTCTCACTGCTAGTTCTCCTATGCCTGTATATGGCTAGAATTATCTGTTTACAGATTCTCCAAAGAAACGATTTCAGAAATGCTGCACACGCACATCAGTTTAACTCTGTAAGTTGATTCTACAGCTTGAAAACAATTATGCTGGATAGCTGCATTTTTGTTTTAGAGCAAGATATTTCTCATTACACCCTATAGTCCCATTCTCTGGAATATCTAAATGCAGCTTTCAGAATAAACGTGTTTATAACTCGCTGAATCCAAACATACATGCAACTTCCTAAGGTGAACGAACACAAAGCAGAGCAGTTTGAAATAGACGTTTCTCCTGTGTTTTAAACGCACTCTCACTGCTAGTTCTTATATGCCTGTGTATGGCTGGAATTATCTGTTTACAGATTCTCGAAGAAACGATTTCAGAAATGCTACACACACACATCAGTTTAACTCTGTAAGTTGAATGTACAGCTTGACAACCTTTCATCTAGATAGCTGCGTTTTTGTTTTACATCAAGATATTTCTCTTTATATCCTATACTCCCACTCACTCTGGAATATTCAAACGCTGCTTTTAGAAGAAACGTGTTTCTAACTCGACGAGTCTAAACACAGATGCAACTTCATAAGGTAAACGTACACAAAGCCGAGGAGTTTCAAATAGGTGTTTCCCCTGTGTTTTAAACGGAGTCTTACTGCTAGTTCTTATATGCTTGTATTTGGCTGGAAATATCTCTTTCCAGATTCTCCAAAGAAAGGATTTCTGAACTGCTACACCCACACATCAGTTTAACTCTGTAAGGTGATTTTACACCTTGACAACCATTCTGCTAGATTGCTGCGATTTTGTTTTAGAGCAAGATATTTCTCATTACAGCCTATTCTCCATTCACTCTGGAATATGCAAACACAGCTTTTAGAAGAAAAGTTTTATAACTGGCTGAATCTAAACATATTTGCAAATTCCTAAGGTGAATGAACACAATGCAGAGCAGTTTCAAATAGACGTTGCTTCTGTGCTTTAAACGGAGACTTACTGCTTGTTCTTATATGCCTGTATATGGCTGGAATTATCTGTTTACAGATTCTCGAAGAAACGATTTCAGAAATGCTACACACACACATCAGTTTAACTCTGTAAGTTGATTGTACAGCTTGACAACCATTCAGCTAGATAGCGGCGTTTTTGTTTTAGAGCAAGATATTTCTCATAACACCCTATAGTCCCATTCTCTCTGGAATATGCAAACGCAGCTTTTAGAAGAAACGTGTTTATAACTCGTTGAATCCAATCATAGATGCAACTTACTAAGGTGAACGAACACAAAGCAGAGGAGTTTGAGATAGACGTTTCTCATGTGTTTTAAACGCCGTCTCACTGCTAGTTCTTCTATGCCTGTATGTGGCTGGAAATATCTGTTTCCAGATTCTCTAAAGAAACGATTTCAGAAATGCTGCATGCACACATCAGTTTAACTCTGTAGGTTGATTGTACAGCTTGACAACCTTTCATCTAGATAGCTGCGTTTTTGTTTTAGATCAAGATATTTCTCTTTACCGCCTATAATCCCATTCACTCTGGAATATCAAAACGCAGCTTTTAGAAGAAACGTGTTTCTAACTCGCTGTATCTAAACATAGATCCAACTTACTAAGGTGAACAATCACAAAGCAGACCAGTTTCAAATAGATGTTTCCCCTGTGTTTTAAACGCAGTCTTACTGCTAGTTCTTATATGCTTGTAGTTGGCTGGAAATATCTGTTTCCAGATTCTCCAAAGAAAGGTTATCTGAACCGCTACACCCACACATCAGTTTAACTCTGTAAGGTGACTGTACAGCTTGACAACCATTCTGCTAGATAGCTGCGTTTTTGTTTTAGAGCAAGATATTTCTCATTAAGGCCTATACTCCCATTCACTGTGTAATATGCAACCGGAGGTGTTAGAAGAAACGTGTTGGCCGGACGCCATGGCTCACGGCTGTAATCCCAGCACTTTGGGAGGCCAAGGCAGGTGGACCACGAGGTCAAGAGATCGAGCCCAACCTTGTCAACATGGTGAAACCCTTTCTCTACTAAAAATACCAAAAATTAGCTGGGCATGGTGGCGCGTGCTGTAATCCCAGCTATTCAGGAGGCTGAGGCAGCGGAATTTCCTGAACCCATGGGGCGGAGCTTGCGGGGAGCCGAGATCGCGCCATTGCACTCCAGCCTGGGTAACAAGAGCGAAACTCCGCCTCAAAAAAAAAAAAAAAAATAGAAGACACGTGTTTCTAACTCGCTGAATCTAAACATATATGCAACTACCTAAGGTGAATGAACACACGCAGAGCAGTTTCAAATAGACGTTTTTTCTGTGATTTAAACAGAGCCCTACTGCTAGTTCTTATATGCGTGTATATGTCTCGATTAACTGTTTACAGATTCTCCAAAGAAACGATTTCAGAACTGCTGCAGACACACATCAGTTTAACTCTCTAAGTTGATTGTACGGCTTGACAACCATTCTGCTAGATAGCTGCGTTTTTGTTTTAGAGCAAGATATTTCTCATTACACCCTATAGTCCCATTCTCTCTGGAATATCCAAACGCAGCTTTTAGAAGAAACGTGTTTATAACTCGCTGATTCTAAACATAAATGCAACTTCCCAAGGTGAACGAACACAAAGCACAGCAGTTTTAAATAGATGATTCTCCTGTGTTTTAAACTCACTCTTACTGCTAGTTCGTATATGCCTGTATGTGGCTGGTAATACCTGTTTGCAGATTATCCAAAGAAAGGATTTCTGAGCTGCTGCACACACACATCAGTTTAACTCTGTATGTTGATTGTACAGCTTGGCAACGATTCTGTTAGATAGCTACGTTTTTGTTTTAGAGCAAGATATTTCTGATTACAGCCTACACTCCCATTCACTCTGGAATATCTAAACGCAGCTTTTAAAAGAAACTTGTTTCTAACTACCTGAATCTAAACATAGATGCAACTTCCCAAGGTGAACGAACACAAAACAGAGCAGTTTGAAATAGACGTTTCTCCTGTGTTTTAAACGCAGTCTCACTGCTAGTTCTTCTATGCCTGTATATGGCTGGAATTATCTGTTTACTGATTCTCCAAAGAAACGATTTCAGAAATGCTGCACACACACACCAGTTTAACTCTGTAAGTTGATTGTGCAGCTTGACAATCATTCAGCTAGATAGCTGCGTTTTTGCTTTAGATCAAGATATTTCTCTTTACAGCCCATACTCCCATTCACTCTGGAATATCCACACGCAGCTTTTAGAAGAAACGTGTTCTAACTCGCTGAATCTATACATAGATGTAACTTCATAAGGTGAAGGAACACAAAGCAAAGCAGTTTCAAATAGACGTTTTTCTGTGGTTTAAACGGAGTCTTACTGCTAGTTCTTATATGCATGTATATGGATGGAATTAGTTGTTTACAGATTCTCCAAAAAACGATTTCACAACTGCTGCACACGCACATCAGTTTAACTCTGTAAGTTGATTGTGCAGCTTGACAACCATTCTTCTAGATAACTGCGTTTTTGTTTTTCCCATTTATTGATTTTATTACATTTTAGGGTTTGGGGTACATGTGAAGAGCATGCAAAATTTTTGCATAGGAACACACGTGGTAGTGTGATTTGCTGCCTTCCTCCCCATCAACTACATCTGGCATTTCTCCCCTTGCTATCTCTCCCCAGCTTCGCACCCCCCACCGTCCCTTCCCTATTTCCCCCCAACTGACCCCAGTGTGTAGTGCGCCCCTCCCTGTGTCCGTGTGTTCTCATTGTTCAACACCCGCCTATGAGTGAGAACATGCGGTGTTTGATCTTCTGCTCTTCTGTCAGTTTGCTGAGAATGATGGTTTCCAGGTTCATCCATGTCCCTAAAAAGGACCCAAACTCATCGTTTTTGATGGCTGCATAATATTCCATGGTGTATATGTGCCACATTTTCCCTATCCAGTCTATCGTCGATGGGCATTTGGGTCGGTTCCAGGTCTTTGCTATTGTAAACAGTGCTGCAATGAACATTCGTGTGCACGTGTCCTTATAGTAGAACGATTTGTAATCCTTTGGATATATACCCAGTAATGGGATTGCTGGGTCAAATGGAATTTCTATTTCTAGGTCCTTGAGGAATCGCCACACTGTCTTCCACAATGGTTGAACTAATTTACACTCCCACCAACAGTGTAAAAGTGTTCCTATTTCTCTACATCCTCTCCAGCATCTGTTGTCTCCAGATTTTTTAATGATCGCCATTCTAACCGGCGTGAGATGCTATCTCAATGTAGTTTTTATTTGCATTTCTCTGATGACCAGTGATGATGAGCATTTTTTCATATGTTTGTTGGCCTCACATATGTCTTCTTTTGTAAAGTGTCTGTTCATATCCTTTACCCACTTTTGAATGGGCCTGTTAGTTTTTCTCTTGTAAATCTGTTTTAGTTCTTTGTAAATTTTGGATATCAGCGCTTTGTCAGATGGGTAAACTGCAAAAACTTTTTCCCAATCTGTTGGTTGCCGATTCACTCTAACGACTGTTTCTTTTGCCGCGCAGAAGCTGTGGAGTTTGATTAGGTCCCATTTGTGTATTTTGGTTTTTGTTGTCAATGATTTTGGTGTTTTAGTCATGAAGTCCTTG
>NW_022440327.1:0-7497 GCF_009761245.1 Sapajus apella
TTATTACTTTCTTAGTCATCATACTTGTACTATATTTACTAAATCCTTTTCTTCCAACTCCTCAAATAATGCTTTCATGGAATGAGTCTTTCTTCCACCTTTACAGAAAGGACACATAAAAGCCATCTCATTAAATAGAATTTCTGTCTCAGTCCTATAAAATAATAATTCAACATATTGGTTATAGGTTGACTTAATGTCATTTCTACACATTAAATTTCTGCATGTCCCTTATGTCTTATTTTAAAAGAGAGCTAATTTTGCTTAGGGAAAAATTTCATCTCTGTAGATTTATATGTGGGCACTGGGCTGCCAGAAAAATAACTATCCAATAATTATTTCGTTTGGAGACTTCAACTTGAGAAACTTTAGGAACACACTTTTTCCCATACTATAATCAACTCATTTCTGTTGCATATTATTTATCTCTTCTGCTTTCTTTGGTTAGATTCTGTTTTAACCTTCTGTGTTCTATCTTTCATGGTGTTCTGATTTCTAAACTACATCAAGTAGATGGAGTGTAAATATTAAAAACAAGATGTCATGTTAGCCTCTTAAATTAACAAACAGAAAAGTGATTCTAATTACAGATTTATCATTGCAGCTACGTTAAGAGATCAAGGTGAAGTTAAATATGCACATGCACCATCAACCCCAAACTGCCTATTACAAAGAATATCTAGGCAAGAAGATCATGTATGTTTTATGGCATCATGAAATTTACTTGGAGAATAAAGCTGAATAATTCAGAATAAATGTAGTCAGAAATGTCTTTGAAATATCTCCATAAAATTTAACTTATAACTAAATAATAGTACCTTCCATAACTTACTGGAAGCTACTGAAAACGTAACTCAGACCAGCATGAGATATATATTTTCATAACACATTTTAAAACAAGGTGTTTGTGTCAGCTTCATCTTAAATTCAGCAAGACAGAGATACAAAATAAATTCATATAAATCTTGAACAATCTAAAGAAAAAAATTCAAGTCACAATTTAGTGCTAACTATGATACTTTTCTATAGTCAAATGGCATAATACAAGTATCATAATACAGTGATACTTGTATTATGCTTTCAATCCAAAGCCTAAAATTGTTATGATCATCGGAACCTACCTATTTCTTCTATGAGTACACTTGTAGCTACTTGAAAAAGAGGCCTCATACACTGCTTTATATAAAATATAATTCATTGATGGGAAAATGGTTTCTATAAACATAGCCAGTTACATTTCTGCCTTCATTCCCAACATTTTCAAAATATTTGCCACCCACTAGGCCTCCCAATTTTGCTTTTCAGTGTTGATTTTAAAACAGTTCAGTAGTTTTAAAGTAGGTGGCCATTAAAAAGGAGAAAAGGAAGGCTAAAGATTGATAAAAGTTGTCTAAGATGGCCCTTGAGTCATGTTTAGATAGGACCCAAAGCAAGATTTAAGAGTTTAGAATTTCTGCCTTTTATCTGCATTATACCTAGAAAACAATCCAGAAAAAGTGGGAGGCAGGTTTTCTGCTAAGCTTCAAATCACACATCTCTCAGGTAACAGTGACATAGGCTTGTTTGGAGTCAGAAAAATTTGTGGCATGTAGAACTATCAAAGAAAAATATTTTACTTTCAAATGACAGGCTGAGTATCCTTATCCAAAATGCTTGGGACAAGAAACGTTTTGGATTTCTGATTTTTTCAGATTTGGGAATATTTACATATACATGAGATATCTTGGGAATAGAACCTCAAACTAAACACAAAATTCAGTTATGTTTCATATACACCTTATACATATAGCCTGAAGTTAATTTTACAAATTATTTTAAGTAATTTTGCATATCAAACAAAGTTTGTGTTAAGTACTCACAAGTGGAATTTCCTACATGTGGTGTCATGTTGGTGCTCAAAAAGTTTCAGGTTTCGGAGCACTATGGATTTCAGATTTTCAGATTAGGAATCTGTAATAACAGAAACAACAATTTTATCTTTTTCTTTATATATGTTATAACATTCCTTATATTTCAGTTATATTATCTATATTTATTGAGGTTGCTTATCATCACATAAAGGATCCAATAGTTTATAAAATTATATTACAAAGAAACAGTAGTCCTCTCCTCCCACTGCATTTCACAAGTCTTATAGAAAAGCACTCTCAATAAATGTAGCTTTCTCTTAAATAAACTCTGAGAAAAGAAAGAAAAAGCATTTATCTGAAGAATGTAAAGTGCTTTTAATTACCAGGCCCAGAGAGACGTTAAAATGAGACAGCAATCATGCCCTACTCCCTTCTTTGAGCTATGTAGTCCTTTTCTGAAACTGCCAGTATAGCCAATCATCAATCAATCTTACTTTTGTAAACTAATGAGACTTCCTGACAAACAACTTTGTATCAATCCACACCCTGCCCCTTTTTAATGCCTTTAAAAATCCACTTGCAACTGCTTCTAATCACTGTATATTCAGGACAACTTGAATCTGTGCTCTCGGGTTGCAATCCTCAAGCTTGGCCCAAATAAACTCTCTTATTTACATTAACTGTGCTTCAGCTTCTTCCTTTTAGGTCAACAACTTCCTAAACCCAAATAAGGTTCATTTTGCTACTTCTATACTTCTTATTTTAATTTTAAACAATGTTTATTGATATGCCACTAGAAAAGCTAAGAAGTTAGCTAGGATGCAGTGTGATCTCAGCTCACTGCAACCTCCACCTCCTGGGTTCAAGTGATTCTTCTGCCTCATCCTCCCGAGTTGCTAGGACTACAGGTGTGTGCCACCACACTCAGCTAGTTTTTGCATTTTTACTAGTGACGGGGCTTCACTGTGCTAACCAGGATGGTCTTGGTCTCCCAGCCTCATGATCTGCCCATCTCAGCCTCCCAATGTGCTAGGATTAGAGGCCTGAGCAACCTCACACAGCGAAGAAGTAATTAGTATTATACCCAGGCTATCTGAAAATAGCTCAATTTTAGAGACATTTAATTAACAGCTTGACATGGCACTGAATTTTAGACTTATTTCCATTTTCTCCCCGAAGTTTGAAGGTATGACATCTAACTCCAGTACTGCTGTGAAAAGTCTGGGGCATGACTATGTTTACCAATCCTTGTGACTAATTTGATTTTTTAAAATTTTGCATCCATCAAAAGATCTCTCTTTTCTCTGGTATTCTGAAAAGTCCTCATGATGTTCTTTGATGTGGATCTAATTTCAAACATTGACCTAGGTACTAAGTGAACTGTTTCAAACTGGAAACTTACGCCTTGGCACATTTTCTTGAGTTGATTATCTCATGTATATCCTCTCATTTTCCATTTTCTCTTTCTTAAACTCCTATTGTTTGAATAATAGGAGTTATCATCCTCTTTGATTTGACCTGAAGTTTTCTCATCTTATTTCCTAATTTCTTTCACTTAATCTTTTCACCCTGCTTCCCTAGAAAATTTCTAAACTTTATATTATAATCCTTTTATTTATATATCAAAACCTATTGAGCAATTCTTATATATCAGGCACTGTAAACTATTTGTTTCCTGTGAAAGACAATTCATTGCATATATCTACTATATTTGGTTTTCTCAGTCTTTCCATTAATTTGATTTTCATTTTTTCTTCTTTCATCTGTACCTATTTGCTAGGCCCACTCTCATTCCCAGTTTTCTTCTACTAATGCATTGAATAATTTATGAATCTTACTTCGGCACTACGTGTCCTCTCCTATTAGCCTCCTATTCCAACCTGCTATACGTTTCTCATCAGGTGGTACCCCACTTCATTCTTTGAGACCTCTTTCCTAATTTTCACTGGGTCTGAATCAGAACTTCATCAGTAATTTTTCAGCCCTCAACCTTCACTTTCCTTATGGTTAATTTCGCACTGAAGTTCATTATTATTACCTTTTTTTTGTATGGTTGCCATCAAGAAGCATGCTTTTCTTTGTTATTAACAAAAGCCAGTAATTAGCAACCATTTAACTTAAATGTTTTGAAGGAAATAAACAATTTCACACCATAATTTTTCTGACATTTGATAAATCAAGGAGACATTTTAGAGCCCTTCCAATTCTTAAGGTGATTCTTAGCCTTGAGATTTCTGCTTTACATTTCTACCCACTGGCTCATGGATCTGATCATTTGAGTTCTGTGATTGAAGCATCACTTTCTAATCTGGCCACTTCTTCTGAGTCAGAAACTGGCATCAAAATAACACAAAGCCTTCCAGATTCATGCAGGTTTTTCATTACATAAATTTTTACAACTTCCTCTGCAGGAGCAAATTATTGCACACTAGATTTTATTTCCTCCTGATTCAAGTATGTTTCCAATTATTCATTTATATTCATTCATGTATTCCAACTATTCATTCAGTAGGGGTGTGTGTGTGTGTGTGTGTGTGTGTGTGTGTGTGTGTGTGTAATGTTAAATGACTGAAAAGTAATGCATACAAAGTTTAGCCTTAAAATGTTGTTTTATATCTATTATACATCTGAAATGAGCTGTAAGCCTTAATTTCCCATGACTAACCAGTTTAGAAACCCTTCCACCCCTAYATTTTATTTACCCTTTTATTGATGCGTTCTTATATATATATATATATATATTTTTTTTTTCTCCAACTGCTAGTTTGGACTTGTTTCAGCAGCTCCTAAATTGGATGCTACTGAARGTGACTTTCATTAAAAACTTTGAGATCTATTTCTCACAGGTCAGAAGTTGAATTCTACCTAGATTAGAATGACATGCTAGAGTGACAGGTCAGCGACTTGGTTTTCTCCTAAGCAGATCTTGTTCTTTTGCTTTTGATCTAGAAGGCATTCATTTTACTATAAATACTCCTGAGCAGATATAAAACAATATTGAGTGGCTATTTTTATTTTTTCTATTTATTTTATCCAAATCTACAACACTTTGAGTAAAAGGGGGAAATAAAAATGCAATGTCTTAGTATTTTTTACTTTTGGTTTCCTTTGCTATTTGAGGATAAAATAATATCATCTATGTGAAATAACTTTGTAAACTTGAAAAATTCTACATAAATATAAGAAATTGTTATCTTGTCAGATATTAATTGTAAAGTTAATATGTGGTATTTTCCCAACCAACTTGTAGTCTGACAAATAATGTCCTCCAGGGAAGTAAAAACAATCATCAGTCCAAACTTACTGTATTTGGAGAAAGAGAAAACATTACAATCTTAATAAATGTTTAAAAAGATCTAACGCTATGCTCTCTACAAGAAACTCACATTAGCTATAAGAAAACATATAGGCTAAATATGAAAGTACAGAACAAGATTTTCCATTAAAAAAGTAACCAAATAAGAGTATAGGTGTCTATACACATATCAAACAAAATTACAGAACAGAGGCCTTGGAGGCAACACCACACATCTACAACCATCTGATTTTTAACAATCTGACAAAAACAAGCAATGGGGAAAAGACTCCCTGTTTAATAAATGGTGTTGGGAAAACTGGCTAGCAGTTTGCAGAAAACAGAAACCAGACCCCTTCCTGAAACCTTACACTAAAATCCAACTCCAGATGGATTAAAGACTTAAACATAATACCTAACACCATAAAAGCCCTAGAAGAAAACCTAGGCAAAACCATTCAGGACATAGGCATAGGCAAGGACTTCATGACCAAAACGCCAAAAGCATTGGCAACAAAAGCTAAAATAGACAAATTGGACCTAGTTAAACTCCACAGCTTCTTTACAGCAAAAGAAACAATCATTAGAGTGAACCCGCCACCAACAGAATGGGAAAAAATTTTTGCAATCTACCCATCTGACAAAGAGCTAATATCCAGAATCTACAGTGGACTAAAACAGATTTACAAGGAAAAAACAAACAAACCCATCCAAAAGTAGGAGAGGGGTATGAACAGACATTTTTCAAAAGAAGACATATATGAGGCCAACAAACATATCAAAAAATGCTCATCATCACTGATTATTAGAGAAATGCAAATCAAAACCATATTGAAATACCACCTCATGCCAGTTAGAATGGTGATCATTTAAAAATCTGGAGACAATAGATGCTGGAGAGGATGTGGGGAAATAGGAACAATTTTACACTTTTGGTGAGAGTGTAAACTAGTTCAACCATTGTGGAAGACAGTGTGGCAATTCCTGAAGGACCTAGAAATAGAAATCCATTTGACCCAGCAATCCCATTACTAGGTATATAACCAAAGGATTATAAATCATTCTATTGTAAAGACACATATACACATATGTTCACAGTGGCACTGTTTACAACAGCAAAGACCTGGAGCCGACCCAAATGCCCATCGACAATAGACTGGACAAGGAAAATGTGGCACATGTACACCATGGAATACTATGCAGCCATAAAAATTGATGAGTTCATTTCCTTTGTAGGAACATGGATGAATCTGGAAACCATCCTTCTCAGCAAACTGACACAAGAACAGAAAATCACACACCACGTAATCTCACTCATAGGCAGGTGTTAAACAATGAGAACATGTGGACACAGGGAGGAGAGCGTCACACACTGGGGTCTGTTGGGGGGACCTAGGAAGGACAGCATGGGGTTGGAGAGGTCGGGGAGGGATAACATGGGGAGAAATGCCAGATGCGGGTGACGGGGAGATGGAGGCAGCAAACCACATTGCCATGTGTGTACCTACACAACAATCCTGCATGATCTGCACATGTACCCCAGAACCTAAGGTACAATTAAAAACAACAAAAAACAAACAAAAAAATAGACTTTAAGTCAAAAATTGTCACAAGAGATAAAGAAGGTCATTATATAATTACAAAGGTTTCAATTCATCAAGAGGATATAACTATTATAACATATATGCAGCCAACATTGAAGCACCTAAGTACATAAGGCAAATATTACCAGATTTGAAGAGAGACAGACGGCAATACAGTAATAGTAGAGGATTCCCACATCTCACTTTCAACAATATACAGGTCATCCAGACAGAAAACAATAAGGACCCAGCCGACTTAAACAACACTATAGACCAAATGAACCTATCAAATATAAACCTAACATTTCAATGAACTGCAACAGAATATATACTCTTTTCAAATGGACATAAAATATTTTCTAGGATAGATCCTATGTTAGACTACAAAACAAGCCTTAACAAATTTAAGAAGACTGAAATAATATTAAACATCCTTTCCACTCACAATGATATTAAATTTAAATTAGAAATCAATAACAGGAGGAAAATTAGAAATTTACAAATATGTAGAAATTAAACAACACATTCCTGAATAATGAGTCAGAGAAGGAATCAAAAAAGAAAATGAAAAAGTATCTTGACACAAGTGAAAATGGAAAAACGACATATCAACACTTATGAGATGCAGTGAAAGCAGCTCTAAAAGGGAAGTTTATAGTGACAAGTGCCTACATTTTAAAAAAGAGAAATATTTCAAATGAACAATTGAATGTTATACCTCCAATAACTAGAAAAGAGCAACTAAATACAAAGTCAGCAGAAGTAAGAA
>NW_022440328.1:0-102 GCF_009761245.1 Sapajus apella
GGAGGCTGAGGTGGGGGGATTTATTGAGCCCAGCTGCAGTGAGCCAAGATCACAACACTGCACTCCAGTCTGGGTGACAGAGCAAGACTCTGTCTCAAAAAA
>NW_022440328.1:202-4314 GCF_009761245.1 Sapajus apella
GTTTGGAAGCTGATATGTGATAATTATAGTCCCAGTAAGTATAATACTCCAAACTGTTGACCCTTGACCTTGCCTTATTACATAATTTATTATTCAAAATAGTCTCAGCCTGGCCGAGTCAGTTTTGTTTGTGGTTTCTTACAGGGGCTACTGTTCCCGTAGACAAAGACGTCTTCGAAAAACACTCAACTTCAAGATGGGGAACAGACACAAATTCACAGGGAAGAAAGTGACTGAAGATCTGCTGACTGATAATAGGTAATGACTGCTCTGTGCTAGTTGCAAATTACATCCTGCTAATGCATTTATTGAACAATGACAGTGTGCTAGACTTCACACTAAACCTTTTAATTATCTCTGGTGACTCTTTTAGCAGCTCTGTGGGCTGGGCATTGTTTACTATTCCTGCGTTATAAGGCAAGGAAACTGAGGCTCAGAGAGGTTCAGTAGCTTGTTCAAGAACTGTGTTGGGGCAGGGCACAGTGGCTCACACTTGTAATCCAAACATTTTTGGAGGCCAAGGTAGGTGGATCACTTGCAGTCAGAAGTTCAAGGCCAGCCTGAACAACATGGCAAAACCCCATCTCTACTAAAAAATGCAAAAATTAGCCAGGTGTGGTCGCGGGCATCTGTAATCCCAGATGCTGGAGGCTGAGGCAGGAGAATAGCTTGAACTTGGGAGGCAGAGGTTGATGTGAGCTGAGATTGCGCCGTTGCACTCCATCCTAGGCAGTAAGAGTGAAATTCCATCTCAAAAAAAAGAGAGGTGGTTCCCTCTCTCAGCTTTGGAGCTCCCACCCTGTGTCTCTGTACAGGGAAATTTCTTCCTTCTTGCCTATTAAACTCTTTGCTCCCTAAAAAAAAAAAAACAGAAGTGTGTTGGGATGCCAAATGTTGAAGTCAGTGATTAGAATCTAATTGATTATTAGGTAAGGTTTCCAGAATGTAAACTCCAATGTCTAAAACTAGATGCTTAAATCAATATATCTTAATGAAATTGAGTGGTGTGTAATTTTTTTTTTTTTTTGGAGACAAAGTCTCTCTCTGTTGCCCAGGCTGGAGTGCAGTGGTGTGATCTCGGCTCACTGCAACCCCAACCTCCCGGATTCAAGTAGTTCTCCTGCCTCAGCCTCCCATGTAGCTGGAATTACAGTCACGTGCCACCACACCATCTGATTTTTGTATTTTTAGTAGAGACAGGATTTCACCAGGTTGGTCTCGAGCTGATCCACCTACCTTGGCCTCCCACAGTGCTGGGATTACAGGTGTGAGCCACCGTGCCCTGCTGGTGTGTGAAGTATTATAGAAGAGTCCTGTATTTCAGTGCTGAATGCACCAGCGCTTAGCATTTCCTGAAGAATTTTTAGTCTGTCAAGCAACATATAGTGAAGGTCTCCAGGTCTTCCTCACACTTATGGGCCAAATTATGCTCCTGTCACCTTTTGTGTAAATGAAGTTTTATTGGAACCCAGCCACACTTATTTACATAGGTATTGTTTATAGCTACTTTTGTGCTACATCAGCAGAGTAGTTGTGACACACTAGATATAGGAGAGGCGGCATGATCCTTGAACCTTATTGACTTTCATCTTGTTGAAAGATGTTGGTCAATGCAAACCAGGGAATGCTACAGCAGAAGTGCCATGTTGTGTATCATTTACTGTTCAGCATTCTGAAGCCTTGGAAAGGAGACTTTAGGTTGAAGGCTCTTGACAGGGAAGTCAGTAAGCCTGCATGGAGGAGGCTTGACCTTGAAGGATTTGCGAGAGTTAAGAGCATCCCGTGTCTGGGGAAACAGCATGCTGTGGTATCTGTGCGTGCAGTTTAGGAACTGGAAAGCTCTGGACACTTGCTACCTGCTGCTCAGGCAGTGAAAAGCCTGTGAGCTTGGCGTGTAGGCCACAGTCAGAAAACTAGAGCCTGGAGGTCATCATAGGATGCAGCATTAAATCTGATGAGAATGCCAGTTAGGAGAAATCTCCCTTGCCCTTTTTTTGAGACAGTCTCACTGTCACCCAGGCTGGAGTGCAGCAGTGGGATTATAGCTTACTGCAGCCTTAAGCTGCTCATGTGTCACCCTCTTGAGTAGCTGGGACTGTAGTTGCGTACCATCATGCCTACCTAACTTCTCTTTGTTTCTTTTGTAGAGATGGGATCTCGCTATGCTGACCAGGCTGGTTTCAAACTCCTGGCCCCAAGCAATCCTCCCACCTCGGCCTCCCAGTGTGCTGCGATTGCAGATATGAGCCACTACACCATGCCTGTACTCTCTTATGATATCAAGATCCTTTACTGTGAAGAGTCAAGGTTAAGCTGAAGTTTAAGACAGATTGATGAAAGGAGCAAAGAAAGATTCACCTCTATAATAATAAAGAGTTAACTAATTTATTGAGCTTAGTAAGCGCCAGGCTCTGGTCTAAATGTGTTATTTCTATTGCTGCATAGGAGAGTGGTGCACAGAAACGTTAGTACTCTGCCCACAGTCACACAGCTAGTGAGTGGTGGCACTGGGGTTCTAACCCAGGCTCTGGAGCCCTTGTTCATCACCACTTTAATATACTGCCCCCGCCCCTTTTTTTTGAGACGGAGTCTCGCTGTTGCCCAGACTTCAGTACAGTGGCTCCATCTCGACTTACCGCAACCCCTGCCTCCTGGGTTCAACCTTAGCCTCCCCAGAAGCTGGGATTACAGGCATGTGCCACAATACCCAGCTAATTTTTGTATTTTTAGTAGAGATGGGGTTTTACCATGTTGACCAGGCTTGTCTCGAGCTCTTGACCTTAGGTGATCTGCCCGCCTTGGCCTCTCAAAGTGGTGGGATTACAGGGGTGAACCACCATGCCCAGTAAATATACTGCTTTTTTTTTTTTTTTTTTTTTTTTTTGGTGGTTTATTTTTCTTGTTTTTGGGGCTTGTGTGCAATGGTGGGATCTCCACTCACTGCAACCTCTCCTTCCTGGGTTCAAGCAATTCTCTAGCCTCAGCCTCCCAAGTAGCTGGGATTATAGACACCCACCACCATGCCTGGCTAATTTTTGTATTTTTAATAGAGACAGGGTTTCACCATGTTGGCCGGGCTGGTCTGGAATGCTTGACCTCAGGTGATCCGCCCACCTCGGCCTTTCAAAGTGCTGGGATTACAGGTGTGAGCTACCACACCTGTAAGGACTTTTCTAACTGGGTTGAGATGAAGGAGGTATTGATTCAAAGATGAGGCTAGATCGTGTGCCTGGACTGTGTCTGACAGAATTTAGGCGGGGTAGGTCGCGATTCTGGGTTTGCCGAGTTCGAGGCAGCAGAGGCTTTTCAATGAGATATGTCCAGTAGATGATAAGAAACCTGAGATTGAGTCCAGGTTGCGAATACAGGTACTGGCTTAGAGTCGTGGCTAATAATGTCAGAAGAGTTGTTTTGAGAGCGACAAAAGAGGGAGAGTATAAAAAAAGTTGAGAAGCTGAAGATTCCACCTCGGAGAATATCTGGGTCTGCGGAGGGCCTTTATTGTCTCCCCTCGTCTGTCTCTCATCTAGATACTTGCTTCTGGTTCTGATGGATGCCGAAAGAGCCTGGAGCTATGCAATGCAGCTCAAACAGGAAGCCAACACTGAACCCCGAAAACGGTTTCACTTGTTATCTCGCCTACGCAAAGCTGTGAAGCATGCAGAGGAATTGGAACGCCTGTGTGAGAGCAATCGTGTAGATGCTAAGACCAAGTTAGAGGCTCAGGTTAGTGCCTTAACATCCAGCTTGTTTTATTGTGGAGAATCAAGACATTTTATTTATTTATTTATTTATTTATTTTTAGAGATGGGGTTTCACCTTGTTGGTGAGGGTGGTTTCGAACTCCTGGCCTCAGGTGATCCACCCACCTCGGCCTCGCAAAGTGCTGGGATTATAGGTGTGAGCCACCACGCCCGGCCTCAAGATGTTTTAAAAAGCTACAGTTAAACAGAGCAGAGTTTCTTAATGTTAGAAAGTGATAGGAGAGGAAAGAACTTCCTGAACTTGCTTTTAAAAGGTGAAGTTAGCGTCTTTTGTTTATGAGCTCTTGAGTTTTTATGTTTTTTTTTTCTTTTATTGAGAAGGAGTCTCGCTCTGCTGCCCAGGCTGGA
>NW_022440328.1:4414-7340 GCF_009761245.1 Sapajus apella
TTTTTTTTTTTTGAGATGGATTTTCACTCTTGTTGCCCAGGCTGGAGCGCAGTGGTGCGATTTCAGCTCACCACTATCTCCACCTGCTGGGTTCAAGTGATTCTCCTGCCTCAGCCTCCCGAATAGCTGAGATTACAGGCATACGCCACCACACCTGGCTAATTCAGACTGGTCTCGAACTCCTGACCTCAGGTGATCCGTCTACCGTTGCCTCCCAAAGTGCTGGGATTACAGGTGTGAGCCACTCAGCCCAGTCTTATCTTTTTTTTTTTAATTGGGCAACACTTCATTCCATAAAATAGAATGAGTATTCCCAAGCTCTTGTTTTTTATAACTAGCTATAACTTTTTTTTTTCGAGACGGAGTCTTGCATTGTCACCCATGCTGGAGTCTGGAGTGCAGTGGCATGATGTTGGCTCACTGCAACCTCCGCCTCCCGGGTTCAAGAAATTCTGTTGCCTCAGCCTTCCAAGTAGCTGGGATTACAGGCACATGCCACCACACCCGGCTACTTTTTGTGTTTTTAGTACAGAGAGGGTTTCACTCTGTTGGCCAGGCTGGTCTCGAGCTCCTGACCTCGTGTTCCACCCACCTTGACTTTCCAAAGTGCTGGGATTACAGTCATGAGCCACCACACCTCGCCAACTAGCTGTAACTTTTTAAGAAAGATCATGTTTTGCTATATAGGTTAAAGCTTACATCTTGTACCTGGAAAAGTTCACAAAGAACTTTTTTTGGAAATGAATTTTTTTAAAAAACAGATGGTAGATATTGTAAGGTTTTATTCAATTTCTGATGCTTACGTTATAGCCCAGAAAATGATTGTTAAGCAAAATGAAGAAACCAAATTTCCTTCTTTTGAAGTTCTCTCCTGGGAAGTGAATGAATCATAAATTGCCTATGTATCACATTTTATTTGTTAAATAAGTATTTCTTTTTAAAAATCGACCTGTGATTAATATATCCATATTATTTGTTTGGGTTTTTTGTTTTTTAGCGACAGAGTCTCGCTCTGTTCCAGGCTGGAGTGCAGTCATGGCTCACTGCAGCCGTGAACTCCTGGGCTCAAGCAATCCTCCTGCCAAGGCCTCCTGAGTAGGTGGGACTAGAGGGGCACGCCACCACACCCTGCTAATTTTTTTTTTTTTTTTTTTTTTTGAGATGGAGTCTCGAATATTGATCTGTTGCCCAGGTTGGGTTGCAGTGGCACAATCTTAGCTCACTGCATCTTCCGCCTCCCAGGTTCAAGCAATTCTCCTGCCTCAGCCTCCTGAGTAGCAGGGATTACAGGTGCCTGCCACCACACCTGGCTAATTTTTTTGTATTTTTAGTAGGATGGATTTTCATCACGTTGGCCACCCTGGTCTCCAATTCCTGACCTCAGGTGATCGGCTCACCTTGGTCTCCCAAAGTGCAGGGGTTATAAGCGTCAGGGACCCGGCCTGGCCACACCAGGCTAATTTAAAAAAAATTTTTGTAGAAATGTGGTCTTGCTGTGTTGCCCAGGCTGATCTCTAACTCTTGAGCTAAAGTAACCCTCCTGCCTCAGCCTCCCAGATTGCTAGAATTACAGATGTGAGCCCCCATGCCCAGCCAATATCCTTGTTCTTTTTCTTCTTTTTTAAAATTTATATTTATTTATTTAGAGATGGAGTCCCACTCTCTTGCCAGGCTGGAGTGCAGTGGCGCCATCTTGACTCACTGCAACCTCTGCCTCCCAGGTTCAAGCGATTCTCTTGCTTCAGCCTCCCAAGTAGCTGGGATTACAGGCACGTACCACCACACCCAGCTAATTTTTGTATTTTTAGAAGAGACAGGGTTTTACCATATTGGCCAGGATGGTCTCAATCTCTTGACCTTGTGATTCACCCGCCTCGGCATCCCAAAGTGTTGGGATTACAGGCATGGGCCACCAAGCCCAGCCTATTTTTAATTTTTTTTTTTGTTTTTTTTGTTATAGACAGGGTCTTGTTATATTGCCCTGACTTGTCTTGAACTGTGGGTTCAAGCAGTCCTCCCACTTTGGCCTCCCAAAGTGCTAAAACACAGGTGTGAGCAACTGTGCCTGGCCAATATCCATATTCTTGATATTAAAGTTAGAAGCCAATAAAGGAAGATTGAGTGGTTTGGTGTTGAAGCAGTTCCTCCTCTTCTATATCCTCACAGGCTTACACAGCTTACCTCTCAGGAATGCTGCGTTTTGAACATCAAGAATGGAAAGCCGCCATTGAGGCTTTTAACAAATGCAAGTAAGTCCTATAGTCCAAAGGCTGTGGCCAGTTTTAATTATAGATAGTCAGATTTAAGCTGCAGATCAGGTAGTGGATTATTTCTGTGAAAGTGAGGGTGACTTTTCTTTCCTGTAGAAATGTTGATGATTCTCTTTCATCTTTAGAGCATGCCAGTTATGGTAGTTGTTAGAAGAGCTTCCAAGGGCCATAATTTGTTTTTAGTCACTGTGTTCCCCATGAGTTTTTCTTTTATACAGCTGATGTAAAACCTGACTTTTCTTTTCTCTCAGAACTATCTATGAGAAGCTAGCCAGTGCTTTCACAGAGGAGCAGGCTGTGCTGTATAACCAACGTGTGGAAGAGATTTCCCCTAACATCCGCTATTGTGCATATAATATTGGTGAGCAGGGATCAAGGCATTATACTCAACTTGAGAATTGACAGGTGGCCCAGTGGGCGTTCATTGCAGAGATCCTAGAGAGTCGACATAACTTTCTTCTCCTCCCTTTGCCTCCACCTTTGGCCTGAGTTTTGGTTGATGGCAAAAGCAGAATTGTTGAAGCCAACCCAGCTCAAAATTACAGAAGATAGTTCTGCTTCTGTGTCTGTCCTGCTGTGCTGTGTACCCCTGAAGAGCAGTCTTGAGTCTCCTGAGTCTCTGGCTGAGTTCGTTTTTCACTTTTTGCTTTTTTTTT
>NW_022440329.1:0-5007 GCF_009761245.1 Sapajus apella
TGATCGCGTCTAAAGCACAGGAGAAACGTCTCTTTCAAACTGCTCTGCTGTGCGTTCATTCACCTTAGGAAGCTGCATGTATGTTTAGATGCGGCGAGTTAGAAACCCGTTTCTTCCAAAAGCTGCGTTTGTGTATTCCTGAGTGAATATGAGTATAGGGTGTAATGAGACATATCTGGTTCTAAAATAAAAATGGATGTATCTAGCAGAATCACTGCCAATAAGTATAATCAACATAAAGAGGTAAATAGATGTGTGAATGTAGCAGATCAGAAACACTTTCTTTTGAGAATCTAGAAAGTGATATTTCCAGCCACATACAGGCAACTTAGAATTAGTGGTAATACTGCATCTAAACCACAGGAAACGTCTCATACAATCTGCTCTGCTGTGCCTTCGTTCACCTTAGGTAGGGCCATCTATGTTTAGATTCAGCGAGTTCGAAACAGGTTTCTTCCAAAAGCTGCGTTTGGATATTCCTGATTGAGTTGGAGTATCGGGTATTAGGATAAACCTCTGGCTCTAAAACAAATTCGGAGCTTTCTAGCAGAATGATTGTCAAGGTGGATATTAGACTTACAGAGTTAAACAATTGTGTGAATGTAGCAGATCACTAACCCTTTCTTTGGAGAATCTGGAAAGAGATATTTCCAGCCATATACAGACTCTTAAGAATTAGCTTTAAGATCGCATCTAAATCATACGAGAAACGTCTCTTTCAAAGTGCTCCACTGTGTGTTCGTTCACCTTCGGAAGTTGCATCTATGTTTTGATTCTGCGAGGTAGAAACACGTTTCTCCAAAAAGCTGCGTTTGGATATTCCTGAGTGAATGGGAGTATAGGGTTTAATGAGAAATACCTGGCTCTAAAACAAAAACGGAGCTAGGTAGCAGAATGATTGTCAAGGTGTATATTAAATTTACTGGGTTAAACAATTGTTTGAATGTAGCAGTTCACTAAAATTTTCTTTGTAAAATCTGGAAAGAGATATTTCCAGCCATATACAGACTCTTAAGAATTCGCTATAAGATCGCATCTAAATCATACGAGAAACGTGTCTTTCAAACTGCTCCACTGTGTGTTAGTTCACCTTCGGAAGTTGCATCTATGTTTAGATTCTGCGAGTTAGAAACACGTTTCTCCAAAAAGCTTCGTTTGGATATTCCTGAGTGAATGGGACTATAGTGTTTAATGAGAAATATCTGCCTCTAAAACAAAAACGGACCTATGTAGCAGAATGATTGTCAAGATTATATTAAACTTACAGAGTTAAACAATTGTGTGAATGTAGCAGTTAACTAACCCTTTCTTTGGAGAATCTGGAAAGAGATAATTCCAGCCATATACAGACTCTTAAGAATTAGCTTTAATATCACATCTAAATCATACGTGAAACATCTCTTTCAAAGTGCTCCACACTGTGTTCGCTCAACTTCGGAAGTTGCATCTATGTTTAGATTCTGTGAGTTGGAAACACGTTTCTCCAAAAAGCTGCGTTTGGATATTCCTCAGTGAATGGGAGTATAGGGTTTAATGAGAAATATCTGACTCTAAAACAAAAACGAAGGTATGTAGCTGAATGATTGTCAAGGTGCATATTAAACTTACAGAGTTAAACAATTGTGTGAAAGTAGCAGTTCACTAACCCTTTCTTTGGAGAATCTGGAAAAAGATACTTCCAGCCATATACAGACTCTTAAGAAATAGCTTTAAGATCGCATCTAAATCATACGAGAAACGTCTGTTTCACACTGCTCCACTGTGTGTTCTTTCACCTTCAGAAGTTGCATCTATGTTTATATTCAGCGAGTTAGAAACACGTTTCTCAAAAAAGCTGCGTTTGCATATGCCTGAGAGAATGGGAGTATAGGGTTTAGAGAAATATCTGGCTCTAAAACGAAAACGGGGCTATGTAGCAGAATGATTGTCAAGGTGAATTTTAAACTTACAGAGTTAAACAATTCTGTGATTGTAGCAGTTCAATAACCCTTTCTTTGGAGAATCTGGAAAGAGATATTTCCAGCCATATACAGACTCCAAAGAATTAGCTTTAAGATCGCATCTAAATCATAAGAGAAACGTCTCTTTCAAACTGCTCCACTGTGTGTTCGTTCAACTTCGGAAGTTGCATCTTTGTTTAGATTCTGCGAGTTAGAAACACGTTTCTCCAAAAAATTGCGTTTAGATATTCCTGAGTGAATGGGAGTATAGAGTTTAATAAGAAATATCTGACTCTAAAAGAAAAACCGAGCTATGTAGCACAATGATTGTCAAGGTGTATATTAAAGTTACTGAGTTAAACAGTTGTGTGAATGTAGCAGTTCACTAAACCTTTCTTTGGAGAATCTAGAAAGAGATATTTCCAGCCATATACAGACCCTTAAGAATTAGCTTTAGGATCGCATCTAAATCGTACGAGAAACGTCTCTTTCAAACTGCTCCACTGTGTGTTCGTTCACCTTCGGAAGTTGCATGTATGTTTAGATTCTGCGAGTTAGAAACACGTTTCTCCAAAAAGCTGCGTTTGGATATTCCTGAGTGAATGGGAGTATAGGGTTTAATGAGAAATATCTGGCTCCTAAAGAAAAACGGAGCTATGTATCAGAATGATTGTCAAGGTGTATATTAAACTTACAGAGTTAAACAATTGTGTGAATGTAGCAGTTCGCTAACACTTTCTTTGGAGAATCTGGAAACAGATATTTCCAGCAATACACAGACTCTTAAGAATGAGCTTAACGATCGCATCTAAATCATACGAGAAACGTGTCTTTCAAACTGCTCCAGTGTGTGTTCGTTCACCTTCGGAAGTTGCACCTATGTTTAGATTCTGCGAGTTAGAAACACATTTCTCCAAAAAGCTGCGTTTGGATACTCCTGAGAGAATGGGGATATAGGGTTTAATGAGAAATATCTGGCTCTAAAACAAAAACGGAGCTATGTAGCAGAATGCTTGTCAAGATTTATATTAAACTTACAGAGGTAAACAATTGTGTGAATGTAGCAGTTCACTAACCCTTTCTTTGGAGAATCTGGAAAGAGATATTTCCAGCCATATACAGACCCTTAAAAATTAGCTTTAAGATCGCATCTAAATCGTAGGAGAACCGTCTCTTTCAAACTGCTCCACTGTGTGTTCGTTCACCTTCGGAAGTTGCATCTATATTTTGATTCTGCGAGTTAGAAACACGTTTCTCCAAAAAGCTGAATTTGGTTATATCTGAGTGAATGGGAGTATAGGGTTTAATGAGAAATATCTGGCTCTAAAACAAAAACGGAGCTATATTGCAGAATGATTGTCAAGGTGTATATTAAACGTACAGAGTTAAACAATTGTGTGAATGTAGCAGATCAGAAACCCTTTCTTCGGAGAATCTAGAAAGAGATATTTAAAGCCTTATACAGGCACATATGAATTAGCGGTAGATCGTGTCTAATCCACAGGAGAAATGTCTCTTTCAAACTGCTCCACTGTCTGTTCTTTCCCCTTAGGAAGTTGCATCTGTGCTTAGATTCCGAGGCTTAGAATCAGGTTTCTTCTAAAAGCTGCGTTTGGATATTCCTGAGTGAAAGGGAGTATACTGTGTAATGAGAAGTATCTGCCTCTAAAATAAAAACGAAGCTATCTAGCAGAATGATTGTCAAGGTGTGTATTCAATTTACAGACCTAAACAGATAAGTGAATGTAGCAGTTCAGAAACCATTTCCTTGTAGAATCTGGGAAGAGATATTTACAGGCATATACAGGCCCTTGAGAATTACTGGTAAGATCGCGTCTAAACCACAGCAGAAACGTCTCTTTCAAACTGTTCTGCTGTGTGTTCGTTCACCTTAGGAAGTTGCATCTATGTTAAGATTCAGCCAGATAGAAACACGTTTCTTGTAAAAGCTGTGTTTGGATATTACTGAGTGAATGGTGTTATAGGGTGTAAGGAGAAATAACTGGCTGTAAAACAAAAACGGAGCTATCTACCATAACGATTATCATGTTGTGTATTCAAGTTACAGATTTAAACAGACATGTGAATGTAGCAGGTCGGAACCCCTTTCTTTGGAGAATCTAGAAAGAGATATTTCCAGCCATATACAGGCTCATAAGAATTTGCGGTAAGGTCGCGTCTAAAGCACAGGAAAAACGTATTTTTCAAACTGCTCTGCTGTGTGCTCGTTCATCTGTGGAAGTTGCATCTATGTTTAGATTCAGGGAGTGAGAAAGACGTTGTTCTAAAAGCAGCGTCTGGATATTCCTGAGTGAATGGGAGTATACGGTGTAACGAGAAACATCTGGCTGTAAAATAAAAAAGGATCTATCTATCAGAATCATTGTCATGCTGTATATTCAACTTACAAAGTCAAACAGATGTGTGAATGCAGCAGTCCAGAAACCATTTCTTTTTAGAATCTGGAAAGAGATATTTCCAGCCATATACAGGCTCATAAGAGTTAGCGGTAAGATCGCGTCTAAACCACAGGAGAAACGTCTCTTTCAAACGGCTCTGCTGTGTGTTCATTCACCTTAGGATGTTGCATCTATGTTTGGATTCAGCGAGTTAGAAACACGTCTCTCCTAAAAGCTGCGTTTCGGTATTCCTGAGTGAATGGGAGTGTAGGGTGTAATGAGAAATATCTGGCTGTAGAACTAAAACGGAGCTATGTAGCAGAATTAGTGTCAAGGAGTATATTCAACTTACAGAGTTAAACAGTTGTGTGATTGCACCAGTTCAGAATCCCTTTCTTTCTGGAATCTGGAAAGAGATATTTCCAGCCATATACAGCCTCATAAGAATTAGCGGTAAGATCGCGAATAAACCACAGAGAAACGCCTATTTCAAACTGCTCTGCTGTGTGTTCGTTGAAGTTAGGAAAATGCATCTATGTTTAGATTCAACGAGTTAGAAACACATTTCTTCTAAAATCTGCGTTTGGATATTCCCGAATGAATGAGAGTATAGGGTGTAAAGAGAAATACCTGGCTCTAAAACAAAAACGAAGCTGTGTAGCAGAATG